>NC_047661.1:133540911-133840911 GCF_011762505.2 Arvicanthis niloticus
AAAGAATCTATACTTCATAATAGTTGTCAAGTGTATATACTGGGACTCAGTAATCCAGAGTTTCAATCACACATGCATTTAATGAACATGATAAATCAGGGCATAAAACATTATTATTATTTTATTATATTTTACCTGATTGTCAGAAAGCCACAATGCTGCAAGTTCTTTGAGTTTGGTGAAGGAGAATGGCAAGTTCTTCAACCTGCAGAGACAAGACATCTCATAGCACAGGCACAGACAGCAAAGCTCATGTCTAGAAACTTTAAACATGCTTCTGTGTTGGTTAATTACTGTCTTTAATCCTTTCTCCAGAGTGTTCAAACAATCTTAAAAGAATGAATATCTTCCTTCCTTATATATTAGTGTGTGTGGGTTTGTTCATGTGTGTGTGTGTGTGTGTGTGTGTGTGTGTGTGTGTGTGTGTATGTGTGCACATTGTGAGTGTGTGCATGAGCATGTGGAAGCCAGAGGACAAGCTGCAGTTTTGGCTCTCCTACCATCATGTAGGTCCTCAGGATCAAACGTGGGTCATCAGGATTGGAGGCAGGTGTCTTTACCTTTTGCAACATCTCCTAGGCCCGAGACTACAAAAAACTTTCTAATCCTTCAGATGCTTCCCTTAAGTTGCTTGATAATATAAAAATCCTCTTAGCCCTCACAGTCAGGCTCTCAGTGTGCACCCTGGGGCTAGAGAGATGGCTCAGCAGTGAAGATAACTTGTTGCTCCTCCTAGGACACAAGTTCAGTTCACTGTCCTCACATCAGCTCACAACTGCTTTTAACTCCAACTTCAGGAGCTCTCCATACATGTGGCACATACACACACACACACACACACACACACCCACATAAACACATTATACACACACACACCTCACAAACACATTATACATGCATACACACACACCACACACAAACACATTACACACACACCACACATACCACAGACACCACACATACACCACACAAACACATTATATATACACACACACATGCACACACATGCACACACACACCTTATACACAAACACATTATACACATACACTCATACCACAAACATATACAAACCCCACACAAACACATTATACACAGACACACACTTACACACATACACACATACACACCACACAAACATATTATATTATATGCACACACCCCACACATACACATTATACACACACAAAAATATTAAAAACTTTAGATGTACACCCATTAATGTACACTAGTTTCCACTGGCATATACTTACACACATATAAATAAAAAATAAAACTAAAATCTTAAGCCCCTAAAGCCATTCTTACACCCCAGCATGGACCGTCTTTTTCTCTTAACTGGAGTACAGAACGATGCTCTACCAAACCACGAGAAACTTCCGCACAGTCCTTGCTGTCACACTTCTCTCCACTAAACCACACAATTCTTCAGTGCTTAAACGCCATTTTCTCATTTTCCTGTGAAAAGTTTTCCTGTGTCCCACCTAACTTACTTAGTCTAGTCTTAGGGTGCCTATTTTTGTGGTTATTTGTTTATTATCTGACATCCTCACAAAGCTGTAGTTTCCAAAAGTTCAAGGGTCATGATGTCTTACACCTAAATCACTTCTGAGTTTCCAAAGTGATGCTGATATCCAGAAAGTTTGTTGCTATCTTCTTTCTACCTCTGCACATTGCACAGTGGACATTAAAAAATAGTATTTTGGAGATAGGTAAAGTTTGGCCTTGCTGTGGGGGAATACTTGAAGGGGTCACCACCTCAGAAGAGAAGTGGGAGAAATGGAGGGAAGATCTCTGAGAGAGTCTCTATGAATTGTTTCATTTTTGTTTCTACCACCGACCAATATAATGCATCATAAGAGGAGGGTTCACTCTATTTTTTTTTGTCTCTCTTACTCTGAGTGTGACTAAGAACTATCCATGTTTCCTGTAATGGGCTAATCTATGGCTTTGGATCAGAGCTGACTAGATATTCTTACCTGTCACTATGTACACCAAGTTGGCCTACAACTTACAGAGATTCACCTGTGTCTGCCTCCTGGGTGTTGGGATTAAAGGGTTGTACCACCAGATCTGCCTTCATAATTTATTTTTATGAAATGATTTACATACCTATTATCACTTAGATTTAAGACACGCAGTCTCTGCATCTGCCCAATTTCTTCAGGAAGAAATTCTAGCTTATTGGAGCGTAGAGACATAACGGTGACATTCTTACAGCTTCCAATCTGCAGGTAGCAAAAGGAAGTGGTGTTTATAATGTTGTACTGCTTCTTATACAGAATTCTTGAACAAATAAACAAAAGTATATTTTAGAAAATAATCACAAAGTACTGTTACTGCATATTAGTTTCTCTAGTGTTCAAAATTTAAGTCTCTCTCTCTCTCTCTCTCTCTCTCTCTCTCTCTCTCTCTCTCTCTCTCGCTCTATCTTTGAGACAATGTCTCACACTGTAGCCTATGCTAACCTAAGACTCACAATATTTGTCAGGTTGGCCTGAACTCAAGGTGACCCTCCTGCATCTGTCTCCTGAGCACTAGGATAGTAGGAGTGTGCCATCACATTTAGCCTAGAGATTCCTTTACTGTTTTAATGTCTCTTAATATATGTAACGTGGTGCAGTTATTGCCTTATGCTTTTATAATGTTGCTTTTTACAGTGGTGTGTGCCTTTAGATATGACACATATATTCTTTCACATATTAAAAGTAATTTTCTTAATAATGTAAATGTTCAAACATTTGGTAGCCCTGTGGTTTTCACAAATCATGTTATTTTTCTACATGATTACCAATCTACCTATGCTGAAAACCAGATGGCACACATATTCAATGATACTCTTGATAATTCCTAGAAAATCTAATTTTACGTTGCATTATGTGGTACTTGCCATTTTCACTAATAATTTTGACTCTAAAATAATGACATAATTATTATTCTATCATTGTGAAAATTTGTAGTAGAAAGTTTTAGATCGAAAATATACTTTACATTTTTTTCTGGACATTAATAAATAAAATCTAGTTTAGAGATAAAATTAAAAGAATCTCTTCATGTACCCAGAAAATAAAATAGTTACAAGAAACATCAAGCCTCAAAGACATAAGAAAAACCTACTCTTTTACTTTAGAAGTAGAGATGCAATTATTCTGACTGCTGGTATAACTATTCTTAAAAGTAAAGTAAATAAGTGATCCAAAATTGCATCCCTTAGCATTGATTAACATATTTTACTATTCTTTACTTGCAAAATTTAGTCAATATATCATATGGAGTTCATCACTCAAAAAAAGCAATTAGCATACGTCTCCATAAATGGAAAGGCAATGCCTACATATTTTCACAGTTCAACTCATAAATCTATCCTGCCATTGCAGTTGTTCGGATTTCATTTCAAAACAGATTCATTGACAGTTAATTGATAGAAATGAGCTTGCTTCTCACTTCTCTGGGCAACTCTGGGAGGAAATTCTCATCGACTGCTAAGGTTCGCAGGCTGTGCAGGTAACCAATGGTGGGAGGGAGGGACTCCAACTCATTGCAGCTGCAGTCAAATTCTTCTAATAAAGATAAGCTGAGAAGTTAAAGAACAGTGTTAGACGTCCTAAAAGGTTACGTAATAAGGGGGGGAAAGGTTTGAAAAAGTCACATGTCCAAATTCACCAAATATTATTAACCTAGGATGGCACAATAGTGTGTAAATAAATCTAATTAGTAAGTACAGTGGGAAGGATCAAATACCACCATATACATGACTGCATTTGTCATTTATCTGCACCCCTCAGGAGGACACAAAAGATAGTTTATAACTTAGGTGTTGTTGACAACAGGAGGCTTGGAATGAACACCTGTGACTGGAGGGGCAGAAGGTAAGGGGGGCAGAGAGCAAGACAGAACCAAGGGTGGGTTCCTTAGTCACATGGTGCATAGCTTCTAAGAAAAGACACCAAGAATTGGCCTGGTCTTCACATGGGCACATGTGTCTGCACTACACCACAAAGGTAGTGGCATAGACATGAGTGTACACCATCTCCCAAATATGAGTGTAGTACAGCGGAGATTTCTAGCAGCGGAGATTTCACTGCAAGATTTGAACAGATCCACAGGAAAAATAATTAACCAGAGAAATGTTGCTACCATTATAGAAACCTAGATAAGCTGTCAGAGGCTCTTCATGAAGGCAATATAATCTACATTACAGAGAAGTGACCCAGAAGAAGTGGTGCTGGTGAAGGAGGCACTGAGATATATCATGACAAGGAGACTATAGAGAATCAAGGTTTGGAAGTGGATCCAAACAACAGCAACAACAGCAACAGCAACAGCAACAGCAACAGCAACAGCAACAGCAACAGCAACAGCAACAGCAACAGCAACAGCAACAGCAACAGCAACAGCAACAACTACTACCATACTACTTCATCTTATTTCTTCTTCCTCTTTTTTCCTCCTCTTCCTCCTCCTCCTCCCTGTCTTCTTCCTCTTCCTCTTCCTCTTCCTCTTCCTCTTCTTCTTCTTCTTCTTTCTTCTTTCTTCTTCTAGGCAGAGTTTCTCTGCATAGCTCTGGTTGTCCTGGAACTAGCTCTGTAGACCAGGCTTGCCTTAACTCATAGAGATCTACCTGCCTTTGCTTCCCAGTGCTGAGATTAAAAGTGTGCACCATTACACCTGGTGGATACAAACTTCTTAAGGATGATGGTAATCCACCAAGGCAAAGAAAATATGTTGGCATGTTTATTATGTGTATCAAACTTGCTGGTCAAAGTCTTCCTGGTGGATTTTCACAAAACAAAACGAATCTTTAATTCTCAATGTTCTTAATGACCATGTACTAAGTAAATATATGTTACTATTTTCCCATTTTGTTATACATTTATGATGTTCTGCAAGAGTATTTAATGCCACAACAGTCAGATCTAAAAAAAAAAAAGAGTTTTTTTTTTTTTTTTTTAAACTCATGCACAGCGTCAAAATGCATGATCATTCCTATGGCCCCAGTTATAATGTAATTTATCCTGAGAGGTATGTATCTGATACTCTGATATCTAATCAGCTCCTGGCACAGAATCCTTAAAATTCTTATTGTGGTCAAAGGCAAGGTATCTTTTTATATACAAATGAGAAGACTTGTGACTGAGAACTCTTGCATAGCTTTAGGAGGATGTATATTATGTAAGGTGATTTCAGGGTTGGAATGTCGAGCCACTCCTGACCTCCAGGGAGGGGAGAAAAGCCAAAGTTGATCTGATCACCAAAGGCTAATGACATAATCAATTATGTTACAAAATAAAGCCTAAATAAAAATCGGAAAGGACAAGGTTCATAGAGCTTCCAACTGCTGATCACATGAAGCTTCTGGAAGGAGGTGTGGCAAAGAGGCACTAGAGTCTGTGTCCCTTTGAAAATACTTTTTTCTAAACACTTTCTCATGTGGCTGCTCCTCTGCATCCTTGCAGTATAACTTAACAACCATTTCTAATTTCTCTGAGCCATTATATAAAAAACAAAAACAAACAAACAAACAAACAAACAAACCAAAGCAAAACAGTGGACCCGAGGAGGGAATTCCAAGAACTCCCTATTTACAAGTCGTTAGTCTGGGTCTGTGATTGATCCCTGGTAAGAGGACAGTCTTGGGGGACTGTGTCTTCTGATTTTAACTAAAGAAAAATGGAAAAAAATAAAGAAAAATGGGTGTGAATTCATTTAAATTGTAGCATCTCAGTTTGGGTCTACTGACTAGTGAAGAACTATTTGGTGTAGGAAAAGATCACAAATTTCAGCCACCAGTTTTGTTCTCTGTTCAGAGTACCATAGCAAAAGCACTTAAAAGAATAGTACCTTACTACCATAAAATTGGGGAATTCCTTTATTAAAAAGATAACAATCTTTGCCCTATGCAATAAACAGACTGAACTAAGAGTCTGGCAGTTATTTGGGATCTTTGGGTTATGAAGTAGAACTGATGGACACAAATATTCATTTCTCAATGACCTCTGAAATCCCTAAGATTTAAGCCCATAATATATAATGTCAGCTTATTTTATTAATGATTATCTGGATAAAGGCACTAAAGGTGTTTTAATAAAGGCTCTTGTGTGAAACCAGTCATCACATTTTATCAGGTCATCACTGGTATTAATAAAAATGAAGTATAAAGAACAGACCAAATAGTATTTATATAGAAACCTATGTATATAACTTTACAGGTTAAAAGTGAAAACAAGCATAAGGTATTTTTAATAGTGCTTCCTAAACTTCAGTATCATGTGCATCCTCAGGACAACGTGATAAGATGCAGATTCTGATGCTGTGGTTAAAGATGGGACCACACTGCACCTATAACAGCTCCTGAGATATACATGTGCTGTGTAGGCAGGAAGGTGTAAGATAAAGCTCTTGCAAATCTTTCAAGAGCAAGATGTAACACACATATCATAAACATACCAATAACAGTTGGGGTCATGTGTGGGCCTCAGCTCTCTCAGCACCAGTGACCAGAATGGCAGGAAATGTCTTCACCCAATTTCTGAAGATGTGCACTGGGCACATTTTCCTGTTCTCTAGTTTAGTGTGGTCTTCAGGAGATTTCTGGCTGGAAAGATAATTCTGTATTCCTGGTCCTCAGTTACAGAATGAATAGAGGAAGGAATGTGGACATGTCACATAGAGGATCTATAATCCACTTCAACATTATTTATGACTAGTGAAGCTATAATGAATGCAGTTACTAATAAACAGGAACAAATGGTTTTGAGCTTCATATTAATACGTATTTAACTTTTAACAGAGTAATGTGGTCCTTGAGAGCTGAGTTGACTGAAATGGGAAACAAACAATCTATACAGGTTCAATAAGGGGTAAGTGTACATTAACTCTTGGTGTAGAAGTCAGACTCCATTAACACTACACAGCAGAAGGAAGAAAGCACACTGAGGAATCAAAGCCTGGACAATCTCCTCCTGAAACATGCAGACGTTAAGGGAAATTGACTTAGTTAAATTTGGCTATGTCATGAAATAAAACTGCTGATAAATTATCAGCAATTGATTAGGAGTTTGTGGGAAGCACATAAATTAAGTATATCTTTGTAGAATTTAGTGTATCTGCAGATAATTTGGATAGAGGAAAAAAGGGAGGGAGGGAGATCGGGGAGAGAGAGAAAGAGAGAAAGACAGAGAAACACACACACACACAGAGAGAGAGAGAGAGAGAGAGAGAGAGAGAGAGAGAGAGAGAGAGAGAGAGAGAGACAGAGAATTGTTAAACTTTTACTACAGATATAAAAGATTCAGACTTGGTGTGAATATGTTAGTTTAGCCCAGGGCAGAGACCAAGGTTCGGACAGTGAGTTGAGCTGGAGTCCTCACTCATGACCAGCAGAGGGAGTATCTAGCTGGTCAATTGTCAATTTTATAACAGGAATGAAGTAAAACCCATCAAGCTCTTCTAGGTCAAGAGGGACACTGAGTTAAATTTGTTCTACACTTTTAAATGTGTTTCTCTTAGTGTACACTAGTTGTATTCAATAATGGATTCATCATGACATGCTCATACATGTATGTAAAACATACCCCTCTTTGCTCTCCCCACCCTCCCTTTCTTAGATGGCCTTATTACCTTCCCACTTATTCTTTCTTAAATCCCAGTTCTACATATAAGAAAAAAAGTGATTTCCACCATTCTTAGTTCAGATATTGTAAATCAGTTTACTTAATTTGGCCTGGGGATTAAGTCTTAGCTCTCATCCTTTGTGTTCCCACTAAGCTTAGATAAGTTGTGGGGCTGATTCTAAATAGTGACAAAACATTAACAGACTTCAGGCAGATTAATTCTCTGTTATTAATGGAAGAAGCCTACTAATTTTTGGGTCTAAATACCCATCCGAGTTGGCTTTGGCCAAACTGAGGAGGAGGCCATGTCTTTTAGAAGTACTGTCCAATTCCCATAATTATACAGACAACATACCACATTGTCACCCATCCAGAGCAGCTACAAGCTTTCACTTTCTTTGCTCTCCAGGAAGCCAATTAGATTGATTGAAAAGAAAGAGTGTGAAAAAGTATTTTAGATTGCATGAGATAATCATCATCAGAATGCAATCTACTACTTCACCACTTTTTAGTGGAAAACAGAGACAATGACTCTGCCTACTGACAGACCTTTTTTTTTTTTTTTTTTTTTTTAAACTTAAATTCCACACTCTCCAAATAGTACTAAATAATACTAAGGCATTGTCTGACCAGTCAATACTACAGAAATATTTCATGTATGTGGGAGTGAGTATGCACAATTTCAGTTTAGCTGTAAGATGCTGTGGCCTGGTGGGGGCAGTAGGGGAGATAGATGTGCCTCATAGGTATCATAACAACCTTTGTACTTTAAATTTTTATGTGTTTTAACATCACCAGTGAATTCCATGTGATTACTTTTTTGTTTTTCTCAATAACCTGTGAATGAATGTGAAGACATCTATCATTGTGGCAATATGTTTAATTTGTATGTTTCAAATTTCTCTAATACCTTCGACCTGTAATCAAACACAGCAGTGCAGTGCAATCATCTTTTAATGGGTGGCAGATGGAATTTATGACAGTGGTTTGGAAAAATAATAATGGGCCTGAAGGATTTTTACTGCTAAACTTGGGAAAGTGACTTTATTGCAGATTTCTTGTCTGCCATGTGACCTGGTCTTTAGCATACAGAACAAATGAAACAACAAAACAAAATATACAACAAAATGCAGCAGAACCATGTTTTCTTGGTGACGCCCTAACATATAGTATGACTGTGTACTTGGGTGTGTGGTGATGCTGGTTTAGGCAGACCTACTGTGCTGCTAGTCACACAGAATGCAACACACGCAAAGTTGTGCATCAGACTTTCCTGATAAGGACAGTAAACAGTTTACTGTATAAAGTGTTTATTATGCTATACTTTTTGTCAGTATTTTGGAGGGTATTCCTTCAACATCTTCTAAATTTCACTGCTGCACGTGTGGAAGGAAGTGCCTCTATGATGTTTACACAGTGATAAAATACATGTCCTTGTTATCAACTCTTGGCTGTTCCATGACTCTGAAGAGTTTATTCCTGAAGACCCTATAAAAGACCAGAGGAGTGAGGTGGTAGCTCAGTGGGTGAAGTGTTTACTGTTTAAATACAAGGAACTGAATGTAGACTTCCAACACTCATATAAAAAGGTTGGACATGATGACTTCAATCCCAGTAGAAGGAACATGAAGACTGGAGGATCCTAGGACTTTCTATCAGCCTGCTCAGTCTATTCAGTAAACTCTATGCCAAAGAAAGACTGTGTTAGACAGACAGACAGACAGACAGACAGACAGACAGAGAATACCTAAGGTACAACACCTGAAGTTATCTTGTGGCTTTCACATGCAGGTGCACATACAAGCATGTGCACTCTCATACACTTTCATACACATATACATACACACATACCTATATACACAAAAGTCTGGGAAATACTACATATCTCATTTATTAACAATATACTTTAAAGGTTTCAAATGTGTATGTTATAGATTGAATAATTTTCTTCCAAAACTTGTGTGCTGATGTTCTGCCCTGCCCAATGTCATGGGATTGGGATATGGAGCTTTTGGAAATAATGGGATTAGATACAACCAAAAGACTGATGAGAGAGCATCTTCACACTCCCATGGGCAAAGGAGAGGTCACAGCCCTGAGAAGAACATACTGATAAAGATTTCATTGCTGGGTACAGACTCTACGACCATCAAAATGCATGTGTGTTGTTTCAGACCTCAGTGGGGCTACTGTTCCAAGGAGATGAATAGATACACCATCATTACATTCCCAAGGGAAAACAGCATTTTTCTTGGGAATGATAAGGTCAGATCTTCAGGCTTGGCTGGCAGTCTCTTTACCGAGTGAGTCATTTTTCCAGTCCTGAGTTACATTTACATACAAAGTAAGTACATTTTCCCAAACCAAACCAAACCAAGTAAAACAAATACCCCCTCAACAAAACTAAAACAAAAACCCTGGGAGAAGGAGTGTCATTGTTTTATTCCTGTTACAGTCAGTACTGATTTTCAAGTTAGTTTTAGAGGAATTAGTCCAATCTACTTACACTTTCCTTATTTCTTCTCTGAAACAATAATCAAAGGAATAGAATAACACTAAAAATTTCTGAAAAACGAGTTATTGTGATGGAATTCTCAACCTTTGCCCCTGTAAACCCAGCCATTAACCTTTGAATTAAGTGGTCCCACTTATCTTTGTTAAGTATCTTTCACACTTTTAAGAGAGTTACCATTTTTAGCGAAAAGAAAATTAAGTATGTGTTAACCTGGCACCCACTTCACTTGCATAATTTCCCCATTTTTCATTTTGTATTTTCATTCTGAGTCAAGGCAATTAGTGAAAAGTCAGAACATTAGAGTTCTAAATAGAAAGACACATCCATTTCCTACCCTTTCAGCTTGATACTCTCTACCTCTTAACAACAGGCACAGATCCACAGAGAACTCCAGAGAAACAATTTACCAAAAGCAAATTAGGCACCATCATTTGTAGAAGCTTTATACAATTTTGGAGCTGGGATTTAAAAACTACCTTAATTGAGATTCATTATACAATTTATGAGTTGGAACTGACAAGTAAGATAATCTATAAAATAAGCTGTAAGGAGTAGAAAATAAAAGCCAGGCTTGGCAGCACTTTCATGAAGGAACCACAGGGAGAAAGAACATTTTCTGGTGGATGTTTTGGTAAGGAGTATAAGGGAATCACAAGCAGGTGGTGTTTAAACTCAAATCTGGAACCTTGATACCCAGGCCTGTCTGTGAATCAGATGTCTCCTGGACAACGGGGATTGGTACAGAACTTAAGTCTTAGAAAGAGTAGTAAAGACTATTCCAGGTAACAGGTAAGACAAGACCAAGGAGTCAGACAAAGTTTGTGTCAATGGAAGTAGAGGGCAAGGGAAGCCTAGAAACATGAAGAGCAGTGGGGCTGATGTGTGTCAGTTGTCATAATCAGGCCAGTGTAACCTGTGTTTATGTATTTTATCAAGAGCGTTCCTAACTTTATAACATTAACTGGTAGTTTCTCCAGTAATTGGCATAAAATCTGTGTCAACAAAGCCTGCACTTTTTCATTCTCTCCCTCTCTTCTCTTTGTGAACCGTGGAATTTATTAGGAATGCCTACAGAAGCATGGGTAACTCCATCATTACAGAAATGTGGACAACTTATCAGAAGCGGACACTGAAGATAATGTCTCTATCTTCCCTAGCAACCACTAACTGCCTATAGATCTTCAGGAAGTTGTGGGGCAAAGCCTACATGTTTGTATTCCAGAGAGGCAAGGATGATGATGTCATGGTTAGATGTGAAATGTTCCTCCAAACTGCTGAAGGCTGCGATCCTCCTGTAGCATATTAGTGGCAGAGCTCTGAGAAGCAGCTGGATCATGGGGGTTCTAATCCTGTAAATGGACTTATGCATGGAGACTGAGGTGGCAGAAGCCTTAGGAGGTGGGTCCACATGGAATATTCAAGAGTATGCTGATCCCATTCTCTTCCTCTCACTCAGCTGTTGAGCTACTGTGAGTTAAGCAGCTTTGCTTTTCCGACACTCACAGTGTTCTGCTGTATCACAGTATCAGAGCAACAGAGCCATGTGACCATGCATTGAACCCACTGATGCTGTCAGCCAAAGCAAACTTTCTCCTTTAAGTTGATTTTCTCACAATGATGGACCAGCATAAGTGGCCACTGTACTAGTACTTTGACACCAGAAAGAGAGTCTAGGACTAGAGAGGGTAATGGTAAGTGATAGTGTTTTTTGGTTCCTGAGGTGTGCAGTAGGGAGAGTGTCATGTGACAGGAAAGGCTGTCACTGGGAATGTACACTAGATGGCGCAAGGCTGTGACCATGGGCTTCTAGGTACTCTGCTTTCTCAGCTAACTGGCTTCTAGGTACTCTGCTTTCTCAGCTAACTGTGAATCTTTATGTACTCTTCAGAACACATTTCTCTAGGATAGCACCTTTATCCTTTCCTCATAAATTAGACTTCTTCATGGTCACTGTCTTGTGATCCCCATTAGTGGTGATGCCTGGGCCCAAGAACACTTGACCAACTAGTTACAGTAGACTGAGAGTGCACCTCTGTGTCTACACAGTCCATGATGATCAAAGGCAATGTCAGTAACAGTCAGTTACCAGGTCTCCTTTAAGGAGGCACCTACCCTGCTCAACTCTTAGCTATTGCTTCTTTCATCCAGCACAAGTCTTCTGGCTTTGTGGCATCTGAGGATTTCTTAAGAACCTACAGTCTTACCCTGGAGACTCAGTGCTCTATCTTGTTGGTACTTGCAGATATTGTGTTGCTCTATTTACTATCTATCAGTCAACTTGAGAGCTGATGGCTGACTGGTGATCATGAGTCATGTCCTTTTGAAAGCAATAGTATAAATGCCTGTATTGGGTCACCATTTGACCAGTTTAGGTTTCTCCTCATTTGTAAGTCAAGGAACCTGAGTAAATGTTGATGTTGACTAAGCTCAAAGGCCAACTTTAGTTGAGTTTGTGCAATACTTCCTGGCTGCTGGGAAGGCGGTAAAGAGGCTTAGTCCACACCAACTAGCATAAGACAAATCCTGCACTGGGCAGATGTAGAAACTTGAGGTGTGAACTGCCAGCTTGGGCAGGAACTGGTCCTAAGTATGTCTGGGATTAAATCAGACTCCAGAACCTAGTTCAGCCAATAAGAGGCCAATAGAGGATGGAACCACACCTATGGGCAGGAGCTACTTCTCTGGGAGATCAAAGCCAGGTGTCTTTTCCTGCTGAGAAAGCAGTTCTCCTGTGCCCACAGTTGTCTTATCCAACCCCTTAATTTTGTCTTTAAAAAAAAAATCAAGGAATTAGTTTGTATAAGAGATGCAAACTTGTAGGCAAAATGCCAATCACAGCCTTTGTGGTGATAAATGAATTTGAATTCAGTTCTCTTGAGTTTGACCCAGTGAAGAAAGATCAGTGCCTAAGCATATAATTGGGAAGTGGATTTTGAAGAAAATCAGACTGATAAGGAAAATTGTTTTTGTTCAACCCCAAAGAACCACATTTTCTCTCGGTTGGGGAAAATGAAAGTAACTACAGAAGCATACTGAATTGTCTGGATATTTTGTCAGTGGTTGAGGCTTTTCTTGGTCTCCAAAACAGAATGTGTAAATTTAAATTTTTGAATTGTTCACTCTTTAGAGGTGAAACTTTACAAACAAATGGCTGCTTATCCACTTGGCAGAGGACAGATGGGACGAGAAAAGGCAGGGATAAAGTCACCAGCTATCCTGTAGAGGTGGTGGCTCTGTTAAGTATGTTTAATAGTAATAAACACAGCGCTTTTTAAAAACAGAATCTTTTTTTTTTCTTGAGTATACTGAACTCTGTCATGTGAAAAGGCTTATATAAGCCACACCAGGATGAGGTGGCCAAAACCCGATGGAATGGCCTCACAGGAATGATCCCACATGAGTTCTGGCTGGAGATGGCTTGTTTTGATATCTCATTTCATACGTTGTCAATAGAATCACTTCAGTGAAACACAGAAAGAACATAATAGTCCATAATGTATTTTAAACTACATGCTGTTAGCAATTTACGTTCAAATCAGTTCATAAAAAATGTGAATATGTTTTACCCTTTAAGGCAATGTAGAGATTTTATTCAAGTTTTATTAAAAGATTTATTTACTTTTTAACAGTGAATACACTGTTGCTGTCTTTGGACACACCAGACGAGGGTATCAGATTTCATTACAGATGGTTGTAAGCCATTGTTGGGAATTGAACTCAGGACCTCTGGAAGAACAGTCAGTGCTCTTAACTGCTAAACCAGCTATACAGTCCAAGTTTTTTGTTTTTTCCTTTTCTTTTGATGCTGGATAAGCAAATGCTTTTCTCTTTGGTATCTAAAAATATATCAAGCTTCTATATACACAAAATTATTAGAGTGTAATTTCTATATATACTTATTACCAAGACTTAAAAACTTTATTCCCTTTTATAAGAAATATTTAAGTGAATTTGTATCTGCTACTCAGTTTAAAAAAGTATCAGGTTGATACTTTCTGGAAAATACCATTAACAGTGTAATTGCAGATCTGATACTTACTTGCTTGAGAAAGGTTCATGACTGGCAATTTTTCATTATGCTTTATAGCAGTAGCTGATTCAGTGGTCAGATATAAAGTATGCACAAAGATGTATACAAACATCAACCAGAAGAAATACAGTATAAATGAAGAATCTGCAGCTATGTTTTGATATTTCTGGTCACACCCAGGCTGATGGGATGGTTTGGGTACTTACTTTCCGATTGTGTTGGGTAGCATTGTAAGTTGATTGTCATCTACTTTTAGAGTTGTTAACTTTTTCAGCAATCCTAAAACAGAGAAGAAATTTTACTAATACCTCAGAGCAGGGAATGACATAGAAGGAAATCAGTGGATCAATCACTCATGAGAAATACATAGTGTTCTGACTGGCCTGTTTTGCATACACAGCACACAAACAGACACAGACTAACTTTGGGTTTTTGTTGTAAAAAAATCACATGTCATGGAAGTAAGTAACATCAGAGCAGACAAGTAAACAAACCAAGGTTCATGCGTTTGTTAAGAGATACACCCACATCTTCTTTTCCTGTTCTTCTGCAAATGGAGTAGTAGAAACATTTTGAGTTAGCTGAGATTTAATATTGAATTAATTCCTAAGCACCAATAACTAATTTTCTTGTTGTATTGCAGACTGGAAACATCTAAATCTTGTTGGAGTGTAACAGCCAGCGAGGGGTAAGAAAGGTCCTGCAATGAAGTTCTTATGATTACAGACTTGGAAAATGACCACACATGAGTCATGCTCTCTGAGATTCCAGAAATGTTGAACTTGATTAGTGTGTAATTTTTAATACATCACATCGAGCTGGCTGGGGATTAATGTTAGAACTATCTTTTTCATGTGTATGTGGTATGTGTGAGAGATGTGTGTGCTTTTGTGTATGTGTACTTGCATATGTGTATGCATGTGTAGGCCAAGGTTGGTGTCTAGAGTTTTTTAGGATTGCTTTTATACCTTCTTTCTTTATTGAGATCAGTTTATCTCTGTCTTACCTAGACCTGGCTGATTTTTACTTATCTGGCTTGCAGGCTTGCTCTAGGATCCTCTTTCTCCACCTTCTGAGGCTCAGATTACAAGTGGACTACCATTTATCTGGGTGCTTGGGAGCTAAAGTCTAGTCCTTACTTGACTGGCAAGTACTTTAACCCTGAGCCATCTCCTTAGCTCCATAACACCTTATTTTTCACTGTCTGATCCGTGCCCTGCATACTTTTTATGGCTTGCTCTCCTGTCACCTTAATGTACAATCACCACACAGTAATGGGAGAAGAGCCACTTTTGGCAAAATCACTCCTCTTACCCAACCATTATACAGCCTATAAATCAATATGCCTTAAATAGCCAAACCCAAGGACAGAACATTAGTACTGGGCTAGCTTTTGCTTTATGTGAGAACTACTTAAATATGCTGTAGATTACTGTGTCCTGCAGAAAGTTTGTCATAAAAATGTTATATTCATGATCAAATGCCTTTTGAGGAATGCCAACTTTAAGAAAATTAAACCGTTTTCTTTAACAAAGTTTTTCTAGAATTTTTTGACATAGAAACATGAAAATGTGATCCTCTGAAACTATTCTGAAATTGTGTGTGTGTGTTCTATCCCCACATGCATATGGGTGTTGCATATCCTGTGACACTAATGTTATGTGGACATTAAGGTCATGTCACCCTTTTAAAGTATTTTGATAGTTTTTTAAAAGCTGGAGAAAGTCACATGAAGTCTGAATTAAAGCTGTGGGTTGAGATTTCATTGAACTAGTGAATTCACAGTACTATGATGTTCTGATTTTCTTCAGAAACAGGTGAAAAGGGGTGTCCTTGCTGTCAGGTTCCTATAGCAAAATACGTGCAATATGGGAGCCTAATTCGTCAGTTTGAAAACAATAGTATGTGGGAAACATTACATTCACACAGTTCAAATTTATCGTACCAGTCTGAACATCTACTGGCCCATTCATCTCTGTTCAAAAGGTATCTGAATCATTTTTAGCTCCCCCAGCATGTTTTGAAACATCAGCTCTGGGATGTAAAAGGACACCCAGGCTTGTTTATGAGTGGAGCCATGAATCACAGTAGAATATTTTGCAGCTCACAGCCCTAATCAGACTTCTGTGCTCCAGCTGTCCAGTGGAGTTATGGGAGTGTTGAGCGTCTTCTGTGCTAGGTCACAAGAAGCTGAGGGTGGATGGCAGAAGGCTGAGAAGAAAACAGGAAACCAGGTCACCACATGCTTTTTCAGAAGACCTGAGGCTCTGGTATGAAGCAATTATGAGGGAAATTTGAGGCAGGTTTGGATTCAGTCAAATGTTTTCTGTACAGTTTGGAGACATGGCTCTCATATGGATCTTTACAGGAGAGGCAAGCCAGGCCTTTTGGCTCTGTTGGAGTTTGTGGATTTATGTTCACATGGCCATTTTGCTGTTCATGCACTACCCAAGGATTTAATCTGGACTGATTTAGAGCCTTAGTAGGACTCTGATTTTGGGCCAACCACCATCTTCACCAAGGTTTGTGACTTTCTTCCTCCCCCGTGTTTGCTCTCTCTGTGTTCTCTATCTTTTTATATGCTTCTGACTTTGAAATATTGGCAAAAAGGATGAGGAGAACTATTACTGTGATTGTAGATATTCTTGTATAGATACATAATTAATATGAACTCATCAAATATTAAAATAGCTTTTTTTTATTAAAGTAGACATTTATTTGGCATCTGTACACATTGTAATAGTGCTTTGAAAGCAAATGGCTGGGTACTCCCCAAGTCTAAGTTCTTACAGGAGCTGCCATTGATTGAATGCTTGGTATGTCAGAGCCTTTCTAATAACATTGTATTACCCAGTGAGCTTCTCAAAATGAGCACATGGTGCTGCTTCCACACAGTGATGAGCCAATGGAACACAGAGACACATGTCTTTTTGAATGGTCACACAGCTGGCAAGCAACTTGAACTCAGGTATCTTGACTGTGAAACCTGTGCTTTAATTACTAAGTATACAGTTTAAAAAATAAAACATTATGTATTCCACATTTACTGAGTTTTCATGCTATTTAAAGACTTTTTAAAAAATTAAAATTGAAAGAGTAACGAATAGAGGGCATTTCACTCTTTGTGGAAGCAGCACATGGAGGAACCACGCAGAGTGGTTACTGAGTGTGCCTCTCTGTCAACTGACTCTCAGCTGCAGGACTCATAACAGAAATGGAAATTTTGTTTTAGTTGTATTTTATTTTATTAATTTTGTGGAAATTCATATCTATTATTTTTAAAATTTGTGGTGGCTCAATAGATAATCCATGTTTTAATAAAAAAGAGGAGGTGCCATTTCTCACCCAGTTGGTGTTTGTGGTGTGTGTTTTGCAACATTGTCAGTTGTAAGCTACAATGGGAGGACCAAAGCTTTCATGTCTGTTGGTCAATAGGGGAACTTCCCAAGGAAGGTTTGTCTGTGTCTATAACCAGGCTCTAGGCAGATACACAGATACAATTTCCTTTAAAATTTTACTGAGATACAAAGGACAGTTCAGTGAGTAACTAGTGTTTCTGAGCTGCTTTTGCTGTGATTTATTACATGTGATCTCATTGTTTTCTATTCTATGATTACTTTAACTTCTTTTGTCTTCTGTATGGATTATTTTCAATTTCCCATCCTCTTGTGCTTTATAAGGTATAAATTTTGTCTCTTCTTAAGTGGACACATCTTCATTTTTAACATGATTATTTAACTCCATTTTTTCCTGCACACTTGTGAGATTTTTTAAATTTTCAGATAAATATTCATTTTTCTTAGAGGCCAGATACACAGTCTCAGCACTGAGTATGGAGCTATTGGCTATGCATTTTCAGTTGTATGGAGTGGTACTGAAGGTGTAGGCATATACTGCCATTCTGCTGTGCGAACAGACAATGCTCTTTGTAGCTGACAAGCTACAACATTGCAACACACACACCAGATCTTTATGTACCCATCACAAGTTTCGTCTAAGGTGACTAACATTCAGATCAGATCCCAGAATCCTCACTGCACCAGAACCTCATGAGATGCAGCTGGGAAGTGAGAGGTTTCATGAAGATTTCTGTTACATCTGATGGTTGGAGAAACACTGTTGGAAATGTGTTGATTATGTAAATAAAAAGTCAGCCAATTTGTGAGAAAAACTAGTGTGATTTTGTTAAAAGCAGTGTTCTCCATCAGCCTGAGGGAATGGTTAAAGTGGTATAAAATACAGAAGGGAACAGGGAAACTGCCCTGTCATCAAGTTTCCCTCCCATTGGACTACTTAGCTTGTGACTTAACTCCCAGAAACACTAGCAAGTTGCTGAATACATGGCACATCTACTGCAAATAGGTTAAAATCCCCTTTTCAAAGTTAAGTGAACCGATGTTTATTCTCCTACCTGAGACATCGCAAAAACAATAGGAAGAATATAAAAGGATTACTCATTACTCAGTACTTTATAACTTATAAAATTCATAAAAACCCTAGTGTGCATGCTATACTGACAATTATTTCTACTGACAAGCATCTTACAACATATTAAGGACACTGTGTCTTTTAAAAATAATGGAACTAAGAATCTAATTTATATTCACACATTTTTTGTGTTATTTACCTGTTATTCCAATGTTAAAATACACCCATCATCACCAAACAACTCCAACATCTAAAGTCATACTTCTCATAACAACACTATGCAATTCAGGACACTTGATAATTTTAAGATTTACCAATTTACTAGTAACAGAGTTGGACTTGGCAGCTAATGTTAAGGTATTTGTAGTATACCATTTTATAATCTTGCATGGTAAATTTGCTAATTCATTGTCAGGCTAGTAGTATATTATCTACATGCATGAACAAGTTATACTGCCAAAAAAGAAAACTGTACACTTGACATAATTACTCATGACAAAATGTTACAGCCTCACCTATTGAGTCAGGCAGCTGTTGCAACATATTGGATGATAGTAAGAGGTCCTCGAGGGCTTCACATCCAGAAATATCCATGTCAACTGTTTCTATCCTGTTTTTTGACATATCCAGGTATACCAACATCTTTAACTTCCCTATAGACTTGAAGACAGTGCATAAACTCAGGGTTAGTTGAGGGAATTTTCATAAGGTGTAACTCTTGAAGCTGTAAAAACCACAATTTTGTGAAATTAATTTTTACGCCACCACAGCAATAGGGAGGGTATGGACGCGTTGATCAAATGTACACTGGTTGGAAATGGATACGAGTGTACCCATTTGAAAACACAAAATCCCTACATGACCTACACACCTCTAGACATATTCTGCTGAACAAAACCACATGCACACACAAATGGTCATGGATACATTATTCACAGCAGCTAATCCTGCCTCAGTGACTGCATAAGAAGGCAAAAGTGGCCTGCCCACATAATGGATGCTATTTAGCAGTAACAGTGAGTGAAGTGTTGAAATGTGCTTCAAAATAGATGAACTTTGAAAGGTACAAGTCACAAAAACCCACACATCATAGATTACACTCATATGCAATCTCCAAAACTGGTAAATTTATAGACAGAAAGTAGAGAAGATTGCCAAAGATTTAGGATTTCTTTCAAGGGTGATAGAAATGTTCTAAAGTTAGGTTATGATGATGTTTATAGGACATTGTGAGTCTGCTAAAAAATCCACTGAATTGTAAATGCCTGTGAATTATATCTCATTGCAGTGGTTACAGATAAATTCTGAGTCAACACAGCAGACAGAGCACAACAGTTCTCAAAGTTGCCAATGGAGCACTGAACATTGCATATTGACCTTAAATGTTTAGATGCCTCAGAAAGAATTAGTGTTATAATTTGGACTCGATTCTGCTAATTAGAGTATGGGAGGCAAGGAGGTTTTTGTACTTATAGATAAGGACTAGGGAAACCTGGAATATTAAATACACAGGATTTTTCCATCAAAGAAAAAGAATACATAGCCTGTCATCCATCCAGAAGTCTGGGAGAAGATATTAATAGCCTGATTACCTTTGTAAGATCTTTGTGGTTAAGACTGCACTCAACCCTCCCCCAGACCCTTATCATACACTTGTTTTTCTTAGTCCATCTACAGAACCCATCTGTATGGAAGGTGTCAGCTTTACAAAGAGTTTTGATGTAGTATATCTGATCTTCATTTAACTTACTTTGTTCTTCAAAGAGATTTATGTTTGCTTCATTTTGCATATGGGATTGAGTTAATTATCACCTGGAAAGTTTTCACCAAATTGTGCATTGTTTAAATATGCCTAAAATAATCTGCTCAGGGTCAGACTTCCAAAGTTTGAACCAACATTAGGTACTTACTCATGCTGAACTGAACTACTTTCTTGCTTCCTACAGATCATCACTCTGCTGGCCATGGTGGTCACTGAGACCCCTCCATGTATTAGAGTTTCAACATTCTGCTCATTTACTATCCATTTCCGAGACTCGCTATTATATGCTACTATCTGTGTTATGTATTGCAGACAATATCATGAGTAGCTATGTCTGGGAAGACATAGATAAAGACAAACATATTTTAAAATTTTGAATCGAATTGTCATTGTGAAGTACAGGCTGGTCTTCAACTCAAATCATTTCTGCTTCCTTCCTCCAAGGACTTTAATCATAACTATTCAACACCATAATTGTCAAAACAAGGTTTTTATCTTTAGGGAAGTTTTTACATTAGAGAGGGCAACATCCAAAGAAACAATTACAAATAATCTTTATAGGTACATGAAAATTCATATGGGAAATATCAAAGAAGAAAGGAGAGAAAAACAAGACTGTCCAACAGTTGTTATTTGTCAAGAAAGAGGAAACTCAAAGGTATTGAGATGGTTCAGTAAGTAAAGTGTTTGAGGCAAAATCCTGAAAACCCCAGTTCAATCCCAGGTACTCATACTGAAACCAGGCATACTGGCAAATGCTCACACTCGTGCTAGGGAAGAAGAGACAGACCTGTTATTGCTGGTCTACCTGAGCCAGTGAGCTCCAGGTATAGCAAGAGATGCTATTTCAAAAAATAAGATGAAGACTCATTGAGAAAGTCACCTAACATCTATCTCAGGACTCTGCATGTGTGTACACAGATGTACACACACACACACACACACACACACACACACACACACACACTCATACTAGCACACAAGGAAAGAAAAGGAGGGAACCTGGAAGAGAGAAAAGCTTTCACATTCACAGAGAAGCTTGGAAAATTATGGCATGCTGAAAGAATTAATAACTCAGGGAAACTGAAATGTGTGCTAAGCTCAGGTTTTCAGGAAAAGGAATATTACAGGGCCACAAAGACTCTATCTTGCAGGTGGAGGAGCTACAAAAAGGTTTGTAAGACTGGGCATGAATTGATCAGATCTGTTCTTGAAAAAAAGTAACTCCAGGGAACATGCAAAAAGGCAGATTCATGATTAGAATCAAGGAAGCCCACTAGATGCTTGGGGCATCTATAACCAATCATACATCAGAAATATACAAAGTAATAGAAAATTCTAGGCAAACTCAAGACAAATGGGAGACTGTACCAAAACAAAAAAACCACATACAAAGAAATAGTCAAGAGTTCCCCCTTGCTACTACATTCTAAATAGCATGGTTAGTTTAACATTTACACTGTTGTGGCTATTTTCCAGAATCTAGAGAGGATTTAAGATATTTAGAAGATCCAAATGGTGAGATGGAAGCATTTCATCAGTTTTTATAAGGAGCCTCAGCATTTGTGGATTTTGGTCTGTGGTATACAGGATCTTGGAAGAATCCCCTAGGTACCAAGGAACTACTGACTGCTGGTCAGAGTATTATTTTGTGTGTAGTAGCTATATACCTAAGGCAGTGGACATGAGGAGGAAGAAGGGTGGTGTCAAGAAAATGTGAAGTCAAATCAAGGATTTCTGACTGACTCCATAGGGTTGGGGGTTTCAGCTTCTACCTGTGCTCACTCAACTTGTAGGTGTACAACAGTAAACAACTGGGTACAAGCTGCCATCTTCCTTTGTTTCAGGATGTTTGCAGATAAGTGCCTCATGCATTTTGGTCGCTTGGCAGTTCACTCATTTGATCCATCTATGGACAACTTACTATTTGTCTTTACTTATTTGGCAGAGTATAAATAAGCCAGCAAAAATTAATCAAACTGATTGGCACTGAGCTAAGGATTTTATATATTTTTAACTTAATATTCTATTTTCATATAATACAATTTACAATCAGACCAACTACAGTGACCCCCACCCATCCCTGCCTTTCCCTGGGCCTGCTAGGAAAGAAGATTCTCCAGTCCATCTTACAGCCACTGTCCATAGCTGTCTTCTAACAGGCACTAATGCTTTGGAGATTAAGGTTGTGGATGAAGTTCCCTAGGAAGCAAAGACAATGACTGAAATTCAGGATGGAGTCCTCTGAGAATCAGCAATAGAGGACAGGAAAGGCAGAAAAGAAAGGAAGCAGATCTGGACATTGTAGCCTGTGAGGGAGTTGTGAGAACTCCTCCCAGCAAAACTTCCCAACAGTTCTGTTCCCCCAACTCACAGGTGTCTGGGCAGGGGCTGAGGGGTTGGGTATTTGCATTCTGCATTTGTGGGTTATTAGAGGAACAGAAGGTTGCCCAGAATTGAGCTTTGACCTTCAGTGAAGAGACTTTCATCAAAAGAGGGAATCTTAAGAGGCCAGGAAAGCTGCATGCAGTGTTTCCAGAAGCTGGAGAATAGAGAAGGTTCTTCATTGTTGAAGAACACACACAAGCACATGCTTTCTATATGACCTTTTCAGGTTGCTCCAAGAATGATGGCTGGTGCTGAAACAGAGCCTTACTTAGACTGAATAAAAGGTCATCCTGTCCTCCATGCCCCTCATTAACTCAGGGTCTCATCCTGCTCATATCACCTTGGGGTGGGACATGATAATAAAGTGGCAGCTTTTATCAAATGTCATTCTTCTGGGTGGGGGACATGCCACCTGCAACCTTCTTTTTCTCCATTCTTAAGGGTTAGCTCCTCAAATGTCTGCTTCCACCCAGTTTCAGAGTGACCAAAAGTGGCATCCTATCCTGCAGCAAAGGTCTCCAAACCTTGGGAAGATTTTTCTTGCTTCAGCACTACTCTGGGAGCAGAGGGTCCACAAGTGAATGACAGAAAAAAGAGTGGAAATCACAAGATGAGAAAGATGCCAGACTATTTAGAAACAATATAATAAGTTCATGCACCATTTGGTCGATATCTGTGGATAGAGCTTTGTAGAGGAGGAAATATTTGATCATTCTATTTGCCTCTCTGAGTTATGGAAAATGAGCAGAAAGCAAGAGTCTGGACTATGTATGTGAGTATACTGTCACTGTCTTCAGACACACCAGAAGAGGGTATTGGATCCCATTACCGATGATTGTGAGCCACCATGTGGTTGCTGGACATTGAACTCAGGATCTCTGGAAGAGTAGCCAGTGCTCTTAACCACTGAACCATCTCTTCAGCCCTTGAGTCTAGACTTCTAAAAGTATATTAACTTAATATGTTAGGATGCACGAGCAAAGAAAAAAGTGGTTTCGTTTTCCCTCCACATCTCTTTTCAGTAAACACTAAGGTTATTCATCTTTGAGACTGATTGACAGGTTGGACTGGACATGAACAGGCTGTCAAAGCCATGTAGATCTGGGGCCACTTAAATTGGAATGGAGAATTCACATGAAGGGCATAGCAAAATTGTCTAATTAAAGCATACTAAATAAAATTAGCCATGGACTACAGCTGAGCTATCGGATTAGATGCAAAATTTTCAAAAGAAACAGGCTAGAAAGATTGTCTGTCTCACCTTTTACTTATTTAGACCTCTGGATTCTGCAAATATAACCGCTACAGAAAGCTCAGTGACCCTGACTCTCACCTGTACCTTCTACAAGCTCCAGAGAACACACTGACACACTGTGAGGTCAGATAGTACTCTACAAAAGCAGCTGCTTTGATTTACAGTCCAGGGCTCCTTGGTTCTGTGACCTGGGCTGGACTGAACCTACTCATAGGGTTTCTTTGAGGATCCAAAGAATGAATATTTATAAGCATAGTTAGGCAGCGCATGACACACAGTAAATGCAAAGTAAGTGGCTTTGCGAAAATGAATATATTCAAGAAGCTGCTGAAAACTTGCAGCTAGGTAACATTCTGACTTCAGGAATTGAGATGTTTTATCTGCATTCTCCAGGACTCTACATATACTGGCCTCCCTTCATTCACAGGGATAAGTTATAAGATATTCTGTGGATGTCTGAAACTGCTTGTGACTCAGACCTGCATAGACTGTGGCATTCTCTATATATTTACCTGTGATAAAATTTATCAAGCAAACAGCAACAGACTGCAATAAAATATCAGAACAGCAGACAAGTAAAAAAAAATACTGCTTAAGCCAGGTGTGGTGGTCTACATCTTTCATTCTAGCACTCAAGAGGCAGAGGCAGGAGAATCTCTGAGTTCAAGGCCAGCCAGGTCTACAGAGCTAGTTCCAAAATAGATAGGGCTACACAGAAAAACCTTTGTCTTGAAATCCAAAAACAAACAAACAAACAAACAAACAAACAAACAGTAACAAAACATTTAAACTCATACATTTTCATTTCTGGAGTTATTATTACATGAGTCTCCCAAACAATACAATTGAGGGAGTTGGCTATATGACCTCAGTGACTCTGACATAGTTTCTAATCATATTAATAAACTGTCTTGTATAAATCACTAAGCATGGGATGTACAAACTTCTCAGTTTATGCATGTGATGCTATAGATGTAGCCCTTTCAAATAAAAAAAAATCCTTAATTTCCCCTGGTATATCTCCTTTTCTATAGTCTCATGCTTATTTATAGAGAACAAATGTCTTAAGCATCTTACCTCTGAACTAATTTAAAGTAAATTCAAAAGGAGAAAAATTTACTTTGAAGAAATATTAAAACTTCAGTTTTGGCTGAAAAATAATTCTCTCCACTTGTCTGGACCCTTAATTGAGTGACGTGTATGTTGAGGCGGCCAGGAAAGGGTTTGTCTGTTGGATGTGTGAACACATACCCTTTCTAGCAAGGCTGTCACCGGAAATCATTCTCTCACTAGATGGAACTTCAGTTCCTACAGTTGAACCTGCCCAGAGAGGTGTAGTGGAATCACCCTCTCACAGAAGGAAAACCTGACTCTGGTTCAGTTTTTATTGGATACTGTGTGATTATTGGATACTTGTGACTTTCAAAGGTCTAAGTGGGCTCTACTGGACAAGAAACAAACAGAGAAAGCCATTTCATTTGTGGAGAGTTGTAGCAGGAAGAGGAAAGACAGCTGTATGGTTACCTGTGAGAATAAGGCTGCCTTTGTGAAATGAAATGCATATTAAGAATACAACTGTGACTTTATCAGCTTTTAAAATCCACTGAGTAGGATAATGGACTTCAAGAGAAATTATAGCTTTTTTCTTTTTGCAAGTCACAAAAGACATAGAAGGTTAAAGACAAACCTGTGAGAAGCACTTAGTGCTCAAGGCCCTAAAAAGTGTTAATTTGCTTTCCAAGCACTGGGAATGGAGATGTGGGATTAAGGATTTAAAACATAATCAACCTTCAGCAAGTCAGAACAATGTGTGGCAAAGCTTACGTACCCCAGGCAGCACTTGCAATGCATTGTTATCCATCCAAAGCTCCCTCAAATTCTGTATTTGATCCAGAACTTCAGGCTGGGTGAGAGACAGAGAGAAAGAGAGGAAGACAAACCAAATCAGTTTTCCCTGATTATAGGTATTAGATGTCATTTCTTGAATCTTGAGCCTTTATTTAGGAATCTATTATTAATCTAAGAAATTTCATGGTTAACAGACATTCAAAAATACCCAGTATAGAAGGAAAGTACAGACCTATAATTATCTGGAATCAATCAGAACAATTATAAAACTTAAGACCTATTACCCAAGCATCTTAATCTATTTCTTTAATATATTTTGGTTATCTTTCATATCACTAATTCTTTTAAAATTACACGGTAAGTTTATTCTTCACATAACTTAAGCCTTTCCCATTAAAAAAATTAACATTTATTTATTATTTATGTGTATGGGTGTTCTACTTGCATGTATGTCTGTGTACCATATGTTTGCAGTGCCTGTGGAGGCCAGAAGAGGGCATCAGATTCCTGAGCCTCAATGTGGATGATGGCAATTGAACCTGGGTCTTCTGAAAGAGGAGTCCTTACTACTAAATGCTGAGCCAGCCCAAGTGGCATCAGCATTTGAAAGCCAAAGCACTACTGTTTGAAACATGGACATGTATCCTCTCTGTGGCTCTTCACACACATTAGGTTCTTACTGTGTGTCTGAGCACCATATACAGAACACCTGTGGGCACAGAGCATTGCAGAACTGTGGTGTGATAGTCATCGTTCTAGCCTTTAACTTCCCATCTTTTCATTTGATCACCAAAGAACTGTTGTTCTTGATGATGATGCAAAGGCTTACAGTGACCTGTGAGGTGCTTTCTATCATTACAGTGACCTCTGAGACACTCTCTAGCCTTACAGTGACCTGTGAGGCACTCTCTAGCCTTACAGTGACCCGTGAGGAGTTACTTCTCTATTCAGGTCAGGCTGCTGGAACTTTCTCCCACCCAGACCCTTCGTTGAGAAACCTAGGTGATTGTGGGCGCACAGATCTGAGAAGTGGTATACAAATTCGGCCTCTACTGACAAAAATCATACAGAAATTTATTTTAAAGTACTACTTGGTACATATATAATTTCAGGATTCAGTAAAAGTAAAAGCAAATGTGCATATGAATAATATGTAGGTGCTTATTTTACATGAATATTTAAAATTCTGGACGTGGATTACTGTAGAATGTAGAGCATCTTCAACGTTTTAAGAGATATTTTGATTTTATAATAGTACTAAGAATGTTGCTTGACACACACCCCATAAGGGATAGTAAAAGTTGTTTTTTTTTTAAAATTAATTATTTTATTTATTTACATCCCAAATGTTGCTCCCTCCCGATTCCCCCAGAGTTCTTCACCCTATCATCTCTTCCCTTTCAGAAGGCACTCCCACCACCCTGTCATTCCTCTTCCCTGAAGCATCAAGTCTCATAGGTGTATCCTCTCTCCCACTGAGGCCAGATAAGACAGATATGTCTGCTACATATGTGCCAGGGGCTTTTTTTCCTTTTACAAATGACTTCATTACCTCTGAATATCTTGAACATTGGTGCTTAAATTGTTTTCACCCTTTACCTTTTCATTTTTGTTGGGTAACATCTAAAATCTGCACCTCAAAAAAAAAAAAAAAAAAAAAAAAAAGCCTACCTTCAGCTTAAGAAACTTTCTTCCACTTTTACTTAAACCTTTTATTTAACAACATACTTGCTTTATTACAAGCCCTTTGGCTCTCACAAGTGGCCAATGTTTTATTCATGAATTTCATAGCCCATATTTGAAACCCTGATACACAAAATTGGATGGCTGAAATTGTTCAGCACTTGATGAAAAGCCCACTTATGATTCTCTCAGCTGTGATGTATGACATGACTTGAGATTGTCTAACCTCTCCTGGTAATTTCTTCAGAGACAGAAAGGTCACCTCCATAGGGTCTGGGCCTGTTTCAAGGTTACATTAATTTTATTCTTCTCTGTTTTATTTCAGAATCAATTCCACTAACATGCTCATAAAAATTTAAAGCTTTGTTTTAATTCATCCACTTTCAGTAATATAGGAAGAAAATGATGTTATATTTCAGTAATTGTTGAGTGAACAAATAGGTATTCCAGTGGCAATCATGAAAGGCACTGCTGAGAGAATGTAATTGATTCATAATTAATTAAAATACTTTAATCCATAAGCTCTTATGAATATTTTAATGTCTATGAGTTTAATATATCTATTTAAATAATCAGATGAGTGTATTGATGGAATAGAAGGAAAGATGACATGGAGCAGGGAAGGAAAGTCAATATGTGAAATGGTAAAATTAGCATAGCAAGAGATCTAAAGATTCTAGAAATCTGTCCAGTTATCAAAAAGTGGCAGTTAGCAAAATCTCACTTAGAGTCTTATGTGCCCAGAAGGAGCCCAGAAGTCTGGAGACAAAAGGAAGCATCGAGTAAACTAGAGAATTTAAGTCAAGAGTGATCCTGGTATTCACTGTGACTCCGTTCACTCCAAGGATTCCTCTTCTACATAAGAACATGCTACAACACCCAAGAACATAATCAGATAGTGGTGGGGTTGTCTTGTGTCTGAGTCTTTGAACATTCTTTCCCACATGCCAGCATGTCATGTGTCAGTGACAAAATTTAGGTTCCCATGAATGCCCAAGTGCTAAGATGTCCTCAACAAGGTGAATGAATGCAGCCCTTCTGTGAGGTAGTTCTAGAGAAGAAGGTGACCCACATGGTCCAGAGTGGGGATGAATGGCTGCCACAGACACTCATCTTTAAACGCAGTAGAGTTGTTATAGGGAAGCAGGGATGGTTTCATTTGATTCCACATTTGGACTAGAAATAATTATCAGAGTCACAGGAACAGAACAAAGTCTACATGAGTGGGCAGGTAATGTTCCAAGTTAGATGTTTCCAAAGGAAATA
This sequence comes from Arvicanthis niloticus, assembly GCF_011762505.2. Taxonomy (NCBI): domain Eukaryota; kingdom Metazoa; phylum Chordata; class Mammalia; order Rodentia; family Muridae; genus Arvicanthis; species Arvicanthis niloticus. The sequence continues at coordinate 133,569,698 of NC_047661.1, forward strand.
ATCTAATCTTCTTTCAGACACAGTGGTTCCTCTATCAAATAAACATGTAACTGCCTAGGAAAGCATAAATGATAATTAACAACAAAAGCTAACAGTCACTATAGTAAGACACTTTGAAAGTTCTTATTTGTCTTTTTGAGCTGGGCTTCACAAAGACCAGGCAGGCATCAAACTCATTGTGTAGCCAAGGATGACTTTGAATTTCTGAAACTCTGGGCATGTGCCACCATACTTAATTTATATGATGCTAGGGACCAAGCCAAGGTTCTGCGCATGTTGGAAAAACTCTAACAACTCAGTCCAAGCCCCATCAAGGTGTTTTTCTACAGATTATTTTCACTAACACATTTTAATCAATCATTGAGGGAGGTGCCATCGTGGCTAGGCAGTAGCAGTAACATTGAAGTCTTGGGTTGGGGGACAGGCAGATCCAAGTTATCCCTTTCTTAGCTCAGGTTCTTCCTCAGTTCTAGGTGATGACAGTAGCACCACCTACATAGGGAGACTTCTGAGAGTTTTCGCTTATGTCCAATTCTATTGTTACAGCAAAATACCCAAGGGCTGATACTTTATTAAGTAAAGAGGTTTGCCAAGTCCCAAATTTGGGCGGCTATGGCTTCTGTTTCACGAGCATCTCTCTGGCTGTATTACAACATAGCAGAGGACAGCAAAAGAACTAACTGTAGCACAAAGAAAGGGAAAATACAAGCTGGCTCTCTCTAGAGCAGCTTGCTCTCCTGGGACTAGCTACTTCTCATGTAAAGACTACATTAATTTCTGTTAAGGGAAAGACCTCCAGTGTCTTATCTTCAGTCAGGCTCTATCTCTTAAAGGTTCAGTCATTTCTTGGCACTGCCATACCTAGACTAAGCATCTGAAAAATAAACCTTTGTGGAAAACGGTTTATCCATGTTCAAACCACTTAGTGTGCAGTATTTGGTGAGTTGGCTTTAATCTTCATTTCATAGCTTCTCATGCATAAAGAAGCAAATACATATACCCCAAGTTTTAACTATCTAAAGCTATGTGAACTATGGTGACTAAGTTCAGGAGCAGAGAATCATTCTGGGGAAAATGACAGGCGATTCACATGTACATGTTGTTTTTCAGGTATAACCTTTGAGTAGGAAGAGGTCAGATGCCAGAATTTGGTTTTGACTTCTTTGACAAATTCCCTCAGCATGTATTAAGGGTCTGTTACATCCCAGACCAGAGAACTAAGAATTTGAAGCAGTCCTCTTGGGAGCTATGGCCACATAGTTCACATTTCCTGGCTTAGTCAAGGGATGAGATTCTGGTTTCAGACACTTCACTTTATAGCACTACATCCACTTAGGCCTCAAGTTAATTGACCTTGCCAGACTCTAAATTTAAGAATGAAAATTATGTAACAAGTATATTCTCATCTCATAATATTTTTACTGGTTTTACTTTCTCTAAAAGTGATAGCCATTTACATCATCCAGCCTGTAAGTTCACTGCCGTCAGGAGTTATGTCAGTGTGCTCACTCCCGTTTGTAAAGTCTTACACGACACAGTAACTACAAGTCTCAGATTATATAGAACATGCTACACTGTTTACTATATTTTATTTATATATATTTTATTATATAGAACATGTTTACTCTGTGTCCTCTCCCTGTGCCCTGTAGGCACGAGGAGCCCCACTTTCTGCATTTTTCATGCTTACTTCTGCCATCTGGTCATCCTAAGCCTATTTGCAGATCTCTGGCTGGCACAGACATCCTTCCTGCTGTTGGTATTTGAACAACAGCAATGGGCTTGGAATACTGAGATGCTGGAAGCTCCGATCTGAACTCCCTTGTCCCCTTTGTTTCCTGCTCCACCCAAAGCAACTTATTCATGGGAATGCCTCTTGAAGGCTCATCTGAGTTGAACAAAAAAAAAGCAACCCATGCTCATAATTGATAGTTTCCTTGAATCCTTGTCAGTTACTCTCTTAAGATAATACCCAGACTGTCATCTCAATGATCATCAGTATCACTCCTGCAGTCTGAACTGTGTGCGGTCTTGACACTGTTTGTTGACGACTCCTCTTTGTATGTTTGTTTCACTTAGCCCAGTATTCTAGAAGACCCATACAGCAATTAGCAGTGTGGCTTTTCACTGACTGCCCTTATGCTCTATTGACCCCTCCCCTTCCTTCCAGGCATAGATGCATTATTAACAGTCTCTCAGCATATCATTTAGCAAATTCTTGGCATTGTCTTGAGCTTAGCTTGGGTTCAACAAAACTTTCTGCCTTTTCTGCAACTGTACCAAGATTTGTTGGAGAAAGCTACAATTTGGCTTTGACCTCACTCTATATTCATGACAAATGCCATAAGTGGGGGTTGGATGCTTGTTATTCAGTGACTGTCTCCAGGAAATTGCCTTGCACTCTGGAGATGATTTTTCACCCATGTCCAAACTCTCTTTATTCTCTCTCCACTTTCACTACTGCTCCCTGAAGTAGTGACCGTCCAAGTAGGCTGACTCTAGACATCTGAAACTTGAACCTTAGGCTACTATGTGGATGGTTACCAAACTTAGCAGATAATGGTCTAAAGACAGTTAGCTAAGACATTTCTCTTACTGCACAGATTTCTTCTTTATTTTATTTCTCTGCTGCCAGGGGATTTAATAGCTCATACTTTTAGTCATACTACTTGGCTAAGGGTAAAGAGTATGAATTTGACTAAAAAAATAAGGCAAAAAAAAAAAAAAAAAAAAAAAAACCAAGCAACAACAAACCATTTACCCTCTGCCTATCAAAAACAGCAATAACAAATTTCTAAATATTGTCTCTTTCCCACCCCCTAAAAACACATTCCTGTGGCATAAAGTTGTTCACTTAGGACCTAACTGAAGTTGAGTTGGGTGCACATTTAGTTTAAATTTAGTGCCCTGTATTTATGTATTTTTAAGTAAGCTTTCTGATTCTCATTCACTACATCTAGCTCTCCCACATTTGTATGACATTTTTTACCTGTCTTTTGGTCTCTTGATCTCTTCTGGTCTCTGCAACCTCCAGTTTCCTACACATGCACAGTTTCAGCCTGCCTCCCTTGGTTCCCTTCATTTCCTATCTATGCATAATCTCAGCCTGCTCCCCCTACCCCCATCCCTTTATCTCTTATCTGTGGACAGTCTCAGCCTGGGTCCCTTCTAGCAGCAGCTACATCATAGTTTCATTCATCACTGTTTCTGTTGCCCCTTTTATCTATGCTCTCCCACCTGCTACTTTCACAAGAATGTAGCAGTACTATCTTGCCTGCTCTGCCTGAGCCTACCACCACTCTTAAACCTGCTCCGATGCAGCAGGGAAAGGGACTTATAGAGGCTCTATGCCCTCCACACTGAAACTGGACCCTAGAAAATATCTGCATATGTCAGATTTGGTGCCTATTTGTAACAGACAAAAAGAGTATAAGGAAGGAAAAAAAATCAATGTATAAACACAAGAGTTACACTCATGACATTTATGACTAATTGATTAAAGAAAACTTCATGGTTGTACTTTCAAGGCAGAAAATTTGTAATAGCCAGGGCAATGTTTTGTTCTAGAATCTTCAGGTGATGTATAAATGCTCATTAATGGATATTATATTTGGATCAAGCTATATGGATTTTTGTAATAGACTAGTTTTCCTCATCCCAACATTTGAAATGCTGAAAATATTTACATATACTTTATTTGCTATTCTGTCATTACACATTCCTAAGAGCTAAACTCCAAAAATATAGACACTTTTATTTCTTCTCTACCAGAGAAATACTTTTTTTTCCAGTTTAGATATTTCAACAAATGAAAAATGAATCAGTTATTTTCTTATTGGCAAGCCCATAAACGGTCTTCACCCTATTTTAGTTGTGAGATCTACACTGGCAGCTGTAAGCTCTGGAGTAAGGCATGCCCCTCTGAACACCTGCCTGTTACAAGAATACTGGCAGTGACCCCTGAAAGCCATGAAGATGAACTGAGAAAACAAGACGCCTATGACACTGCTGCTCAGTGAGCCCTGTGTAATAAAGAACCGAATCTTTTTCAAGTTAGCAGTCAGTAGCAGGCACATAAGGCTTTTTGTTCTATTAAATTTTATGAATCTTACCCAATTATCACAACAGTAAACCTCAGTGGAATTGTACCACCAATCTGCTGATCGGTGAACATCTCATTGAATGAAAGCAGGAACCAACATGTGTGCCTGCATTATCTTTTCTGCCTCAGGGTACATAGATAGGACAGATTAATGGAGATAGATGTATCTGGAGTCAGATATTGTAGCAACTGTTGTAGTCATAAGTGCCAAAGGAAACACTAAATGAGTTTACTGAATACTATCAGTCTCTCTGCCCAAGCACTCCATCATAGCCATAGAAAGTGAAACATGGTCTGTTCTGCATGTTCTAAACATATCTTTATTTCCACATCACTTAGTTGCTCTTTCCATAGTCGTTGCCTTACTTTTCTCTGCATGAATTTTCTTATGTGAACAATCCCAATTAAGAACAAGTTTTAAAACTTGGTTTTAAACATCAATTGAATGAATCGTTTGGCAAGTGTATTAAGGTCAATAAAGCTCTACATCAGTGCACCTAAACTATCCTCATGGTGCTATATCAGCAAGTTTACTAATCCCTGCTTGAGGGCTAATTAGTGCTGTGTGATTCAGTAACATTATAATTTTAATGGTATAATCTACAAGGATCAAGGTTATACAACTCAAATTCAAAATTACCTGCTCAATTCTCTTGATTATAATAATTTCTGCTTTGTTTAGTCCGACTTTTATATCACAAATGAGTAAAGAGCTTTCGGGTTGTAACTTCAACCTATGCCAATTACAAACACGTCACTTTTGTTAGTCCAATTTATATTTCATCAGCTTCAAATAATACATGTTCTTGGCTACATAATTTTTCTAATATTTATAATTCTGACACTCTGGGAAAGCTATCCTCACATATTTTCACCTTACCCAGCTTTCTGCCCTCACTTGTAGACAGTAGGAAGTCCTTGTGCCCTGCAAAGACCTCTGTATAAAGTAACACTACTTTTCTTTGTTGAACTAAGTTCCATTCATCCTTCAGATTTTAGTTCAAGATCACTTCTCCCTTTGTTTGCTAGAGCAAACTTGACTAGAAACTTCAGGACACATGTCAAGGTTAGAGTCCTACAAGTCTGATCCTACTTGTTAAAGTGTGACATTCTCTCTAGATTCTACATGAGTGGGACTGTACCATTTCTCTTTCTATGTTACCTTGTATTCTTAGAGCTGGAGAGAGAAATCAGTGTGGTCATGTAAACTACACCAGCTACAAACATGTACTGAACACTGTGCTCTGCTTAGTGTGGACAATACAATAAAAAAAAATATAAGCAGGGAACTTTATCCAACAATTGCTAAATGAATGAATGAGTGGATGAACACTTAATGACATCTGACCTTTGACATCATGTAAGAACAATTGCTAACATGAGCTTTGCTTCATCATAGAACTCTACAAGCAATCAGTCAGTTGTTAACAAGAACCTACAGATTTCTGAGTGCACAGGTGAGGTAAGCATAGATGTGTGGCCTGCCACTATGTCCTAGTAACAAAGGAACGCGTGTGTGGGTGTGTGTGGGTGTGCGTGTGTGTGCGTGTGTGTGCAGTATGCTATTATTTTTCTAAGCTTTGTTTTACTGTTGTTTTATTTAGCATGAGAAAGCTAGTAAAAGTTCACTAAAGTGAAAATTCTTATGGCTGTCCTATAAAAAATGTTGCCCATATATTTTTCTTGTAGCATATGCTTTGATGCTTTGGTTTGTTTTCCCTTTTCATGTGGAATTGTGAACAGACACTTGGGCAGGTTACTTCTGTATCAATCTTATATTTCTGCTTGTGCTAAAGTGGTGGATAAATGCCAAGTCAGCTCTATGGCTCCCTTGTTGGTGATCAATCACACCAAGGCACTCAATTTTTCTTTTATTACATGAGAATGAAATCAGAGCTTATGCTGTGGGAAGGCATCTTGTCTCATTTCTCTGCCTTACTGCTGGCTCTTGTTGAACTCATTGTCGACCCTCCATATGTGTTCCTCAACCCTTTCCCTTTGATTCTGCCAATCTCATGATCATCATGCCCTCTCTTCTCCACACATATTATATATAACTCATTTTTAAAGGCACACGAAGTCTTGTTTCTTGAAGACTGTGCCTTAATTGTTTTACTCATAATTCACCCTCTGAACACACCAATTTCAAGTATCCCAGCATCCACTGTGGTCAGTGTTCAGTCCATATATTCAAGGGAAGTGGAACAATTACGTGGCAGTCATATGTCCTTTTCCTAAGATGCTTACAGTAGACTGTCTGTGTAGGAACTAACCTTTACCTGAAGGCAAGGGTATGCTTCATACTTATTTATAAGTCCCTCAGGATGTAGACAGTGTCTGTTTTGTGGCAGGATTAGAAAAAAAAAAAACTTCTGTTGACTGATTAATAGAGATTATTTTCATTCATAAAAGTCACCTCAACAGCAAACAAGAGGACAATGTGCCATATGGGTTTTCTGTGCTCTGCTGACATCAGCTAGGCAGATAAGAAGATTGCTTCTTGTCACTGTTGACAATCAGACATTTTTATGCTGAGATGTTGGATATGCCTGAGAGCGAGTGAATAGAGAGTTCTAACCCAGCACAACCTTATGATAAATGCATGCTTAAGTTTCATTAGCCATAAATACTTCCTTAAATTGTGTTTTCATTTTATTAACATCATAAAAATGTTCACTAGGATGGGAAAGCATAGTGGCTATATACAAAGCTAATGGCTTTCTCAGCTATGTTCACAGATGAGGCCATTATCTTCAGAAAGAAGTATCTCTTCAGAGCTGAGGGACCAAGTCAACTGTGTGGCTATTGAAGTGAGTCCAGGGAATGTCACAATCACCACCCTGCTTCTGTATCCCAGTTGTACAGAAAATACACAGAGAATGGGATCTATTTCCTGGTAACTTTTCCTGTATTTGGCAGAGTCTGATATGTGACACACTGGTGGAGAAAGGGCTTCCTGACACTGTGGAACTTAGGTTTCAAAGTTTTGCTGAATCATGGATCATAGTTACATTGCATAATTTAGAAAGTTTTAAATTTGTGTATTTATTATTTTACACACTTTTCTATAAGGTTTGCAAAATTTCTGTGTGTTTAATCACATACATAGGCCAAGTCTGCTGGTGAGCCCCAGATGTCATGTACAGCCAGAAACCTTTTCTAAATCCTGCATGTATATTTCTCCTATATTTTCCCCACATGCTTCAAAGGTATTCAAACTCCATGCTGCCAGAACGGTCTTGTCTTCAGTTTCCTTTCCTCTCCAGCTGTGTTTCTCTTACCTTTTACCCAGACCATAGCCAAAGCCACACTCTAGCTTTCCCTACCTCCTCATGTTCTGAAATTCACCCTCTTTCCCTTTATTTCCTCCATTTTCACTTTCCTTCTAGTAGCCCACTGCTTCCTAAACCACTATGATTTTCACAGATTACTTTTTTTGGGGATTGGGGACTGTTCTTATTGAAACAATAGCACCAACCACAACTTGAGACACCTATAGTGTGTTAATAGTAAACAGTTGTTGGTAAGGCATCCTTCATATAAGAGTACAAGGTCTTGACCTTTAATACAGGCTGCCACCCATGGTTGAAGGTTATGTTCTTTCATGACATTAAAGACTCTGCTGCCCTGGCTGCAATTCTTTCTCAACCATTCTCTTTTTATTCTACAAAAAGGGTCACTATCTGGCTCCACCATCACACAGCCTTCCCAGCTGCCCCATGTGTCTCACTCCTCTGCCTTCCCAGAGCATTTAAGGCATTCCTTTTTCGGAACTTTCTTGCCTTTTCCAATCAAAAGCCACCTCTCAGCTTTCCTATCTTATTTGTCTGAGTAGCTTTCTGTGAGCTGCCACACTGATTTGCATTCCTATTAAGCTTGGATTTCTAAAATGCCAAACTTGTGTTTAATTAATCTTTGGAGCCTCAGTTCTTACAGAATAACAGCATAAACAAACATAGGGCAAATGCATTCTGCATGGATAAACAGTAAGCTGACTCAAGGCACCAGAGAGATTTGTCTTCTATTGCTCCCCAAATCTCACCAATAGGACATACACAAAACTAAACTTGAAACAATGAAGGGAAAGATGCTTCTGTTTGTAAGTTTGAAAGATGAGTAAAAGGCTAGGAACTTAGAAGAGGAGCTGTAGAACCAATAAAGTAAATTTGATTATCCTAAAAATTTCAGTATCATCTACTTGTGACTTCATAAAAACCAAAAGGACTCTCTCTGGGAAATCAGAGTTCTTTGGTGCCCCTAACAAACTCCAAAAGCCTGTGAGGATTGCTACTTCTGTTGATAAGAAAAGCTCTAATATCTATTAACACAAAAAGCACATGTCCAGTTTAGCAATGCAGTAAGTGATGTTTAGGCCTGGCATGCTGAGTGAAGGTGAGATACTTTAACTTCCATTAATTTCTCTCATTATGTGGAGGGGGGCACCCACAGGCATGCTGGGGAACTGGTTGAAAAGCAGTTAAATGGGGATACCTTTGACAATGGACTGACTGTCTTTGCATGTTCTTCAATAATTTCTTCAGATGCTTTGTGGGAACTATTAAGAATTCAAACTTCCTGGGATTGCCTGGCAATACTTTCACAACTGAGTCAGAAATGAACTCCTTCTCCTATCTATTGCTCTGTTCTCCCAGACATTCTTGTTCCTGCCTAGATTATGGCAGTAAGATTAATAGCTTCCCGACTCTACCTTGACAACCTTCACTTCAGAACTCTTCCTATTCATGGTTAACGTACTAGTAAGGGAAATAACAGCAGTGCCGTACAGCATACGTCAATCCATATGACAAATCCATATGCCGTACAGCAAACGTCAATCCATATGACAAATCCATATGCCGTACAGCAAACGTCAATCCATATGACAAATCCATATGCCGTACAGCATACGTCAATCCATATGACAAATCCATATGCCGTACAGCATACGTCAATCCATATGACAAATCCATATGCCGTACAGCATACGTCAATCCATATGACAAAAGGTAAAAAGGTTTAAGGAGAGGCCCAGCAAAGCTTTACTGACTCAGTTTCCCAAAGGACTAGGGGTTCTCCCTTGCCCACTACTGGTTCATTTTCATCTCCTCTTCCTATTCTGTGGTGTCCTTTTTGGTCTTGAAGCCTTCAGCTTTACTGCTGTAATAGAAGTGAAAAACATCTTTTTCATTTGAAAATTCTTAATTGTGAACTTGAACTCATATTTAATACACTTTACTCTGGTTCCTTCGAGACTTTTTCATTTCTTTAATTTTTCTGATTGAAAATGTTGACAGAATCACTTGTACTTTGCTAAATTGAAAGAACATACCCTCTCATTATAGAAGTAGGTTGATTCCATTCACAGTGACCATTATGGTACTGTAGTAATGAGAACTGCCAACAGGAGAAAGCGCCTTTTTAAAAATTGCTGTTTAAAACCATAAAGTTTTTATTTGCATGCTTGACAGTGGAAACCATGAATTGAGATCCTGTGTCAACAGATGTTGCACTGATGGACAATGATGATCCCCTTAGAGTCTCTTATGAAAGAAATGTCTGCAACTATTTTCACTGGAAAAATTGTTTTAACTGAATCATTCATCAAGGATTTCTTTCAAATTCCAGAGTTAGTTGGAGTCTTAAGGTTTCTATTGCTGTGAGAGAACACCATGACCTTATTCAACTTGTGGAGTCTATCACTGAAGCAAGGCACAAACTCAGGCAGGAACCTGGAGGCAGAGGCTGATGCTTAGGAAATGAAGGAATGTTGTTTACTGGTTTATTCCCCATGGTGTGCTTAATTGACTTTCTAATAGCACCCAGGATCACAAGTCCAGGGTTGATATTATGTGAGCTTGGCCCTCTCATCAACAGCCAACAAAGAAAATACACCAAAGGCAACTAGAAGCAAATCTCAAATTCCTCAGTTGATTTTTCCACTTCCAAAACGGGTCTATCTTTTTGACATAAAACTAGCCATCACACTTCACCTTTTGTCAATGGGACACACAAATAAATCACTATTTATTTAAAGCTTTTCCTTCTTCATTTATCCTCAAGAGAGTATGTTAATATCAACAACAGTATAAAACATTCCAACTTTTAAAGTTCTAAGTCTTTTAAAAATGAGGGTGTGACAAGGAGGAGGGGAGGGGCTGTGATTGGGATGTAAGGTGAATAAATGAATAAAAAATTCAAACACTTTAAAAATTCAACCCTTTAAAATACCTGACTTTCTAAAGTTCCAAAATTTCTCTAAAATTTAAAATGTCATGCAACTGTGGACTCCAGTAAAAAAAAAAAAAAAATATATATATATATATATATATATATAAAATCCTTTCTCATTGCAAAAAGAAAGAACCAAAACATGGTCACAATTAGATCAGAGTAAAACTGAGGTCCAGCTGTATAAAGCTAAATGTCAGGCTCCAAAGGGCTTGCCACAGCTCACATATTGCATCTTGTATACTCAGGCTCGCTCCACTTCACACTGTGCTTGATGGTAGCCGTATAGTACTATCAAAAATGATGGTGTCTCCTACTACAACTTACTGTGCTGCATTTTCACCAATAGCCACTCCTGGAATCTCTTCAGGGACTCTGACCCTGCTACATAGCAACAAGCCTCAACTTCTCTCCATGACACTTAATCCTGAGCCTTCTACACCAACGGAGGCTATACTTTTCACTCATGAGCTCTCCCAGCTTTTCTTCAAGGACTCCAGCATCAAGCATTAATTGCTCTCCACGAACCCTTCATGCCTTCAAAACCAGTAGTACTTCCAAAGTGATTCTTACACTGAGAAGTTTAACTGCCAGCATGAGATGCAGCTTCAGCTCCCTTCTGTACTGCAGTTTCTATTTGCTGACCCTGAGCAAATACTCCCAGATTTATAATCCTTAGTGTTGCTGGTGTCTTCTTAACCATGGCTAATTTCTTAGTTCCAACTAAAATCCAGCATCAATTGTCTCAGTAAGGCCATTTCATGTTAGTGATGTTGGTCTCTTGTTTATCATGGGCTGATTATGAGTAGAACCATGGAGTCTTAATTTAAAAAAAAAATCACATGTATGGCCACAACAGTTTTTACTTTCCTAGAAGCTTCACAGGCAGGCCTCTATTGTCTGCTTTCCTCTCATCAATCTTATTATCCAAGGTTGCCTCAGAAAAGCCAGCTGAGCTCTGAGGATTCAATGGCTTTTTCAGTCCAGTGTTCATATGCCACCACAATGGGAGTTTCTTAATTGGGACTTCCTCTTCCAAAAGGACTCTATCTTATGTCAGGTTGACACAGAACTAGCCAGCACAGTAGGGATGGCCACAATTTTGAATTATAAAGCTTTCTACATAAGCTGTTTGGAAAACATTTAACATTGCTCCTGGAGATTTACTCCTCAAAAGACAGCTTATAATAAAATGATTGATTTTTCAGATAAATGGAAGTTGTTTCTCCCTTCTCCATTACTGTCTAGTTTGAATTAAACATTTCCTGTTAGATAGGCATAATTCTGATGATTAAAACTAACTCAACTGTTTGCTTTTAAAACCAAATGAATCATTCCAAGTGCCAGGTGGGAGCTGGGTATTCTGCTAGGCCTGGGAGAACTTTCAGGAGAAAATGATGCCAAAATCTAGTCAGAAAGGATTTCTATTGTACTCAGCACAGAATTAAACTGGCGTTTATTAGGCTTATTGGTTTTCCAATGGGAGCTTATTCTTTTATAGTCTACTTCAGAAATATGAAATTTACTGCTTATTTTTTTTTTTTTTTTGACAGATGGATCTGTGATGAGCTCTACATAAAACAGGTCATCTTGGTGAGAATAAAGGCCGGACAAATATGGGATTTTCAACTTTTCTTCTCGTTGTTTCACCACCAACATTTCTTCAGGCTGTGGTGACACTAAACACCATAAGACCAGTTATTTCCATTTGTGGTTTTCTCCACACAACTATGAAAGGCATAATGCCCCTCAAAGTCACAATGCCAGCTGGTAGGCATTACTCCCAACATCAGCTTCAGGATCTCTTGATTCTTTACTTGTTCTCTTCTGTAGCATATTAGCGGCTTTCTGGAGACATCACTTCTATATCTCTCTTCCTCTTTCCCTTTTCCAGGGCATAATTAGTCAGTCTTTATCTAAAATTTCTGTGAAATAATTGATACAGTTTGCACCTCTGGTACTCCTGACCAAGGCAGACAATGGTGTACTTGCAATTACAGTAAGAGTGAATTTCAGTTCTTAGGTTTTGTTATGTTAATAACTCTGGCAATGCCTCTGATGTGATTCAAAGTCTTAATAGTTCTCAAAAATGCAGGGAAATGTAGGCATTACTAATCAGGATGTTTCAAGTTTTAAATACTTTGCCTAAAGATAAGATGGCTTGTTACATAATGATTCATTCTTATTTTGTTCTTTTAAAACAATCTTTACTTGAAGAACAATTAATAAAATTTGATTAGATGTAGGAAACTTGTTGTAATTACACATGAAGGAAACGAATAGGTACATGAATGCTGCTTGCCTCGGGTCTGCATGCATCTTAGGTAATTAAAAATGAGCAAATCTTCGGAAACTAGGGAAGTGGAGTTACTTACTGTCATGCTTTTAATAAAATTAATTTTATAGTCCAATGAATTTCAATTGCATGTGAAGACATTAAAAAATGTACTCAACAATTTCAAATTTCTGTGAGAACATTTTCATTTTACACACTACACAAGTACATAGTCTGCAACTGATCTTTTTAGTTATATGGCTCAGGGTATCTCCAATACACAGATTTTCATTAAATTTGAATATTTTATAAAATCAATTAGAGAAAGTAGAACAGAAATAAAATCCATTTTTATTTCTTGAGATGAAAATTTTTCTTGCTATAATTTTCAGCCTCACTAGAAATTTGAATGGTGATTTATAGAATAAAATATATTTTCTTTACATTTTTATATAAAGAAGTTTCATAGAATGTTAATTGTTTAATATATCCATGGGTAACTTATTTTATGAACTGTTATAAAAAAGATTTTTCAACTTTTTTCAAATACTAATCAAATATTGTTAGTTTTTGGATGTATTCATGAAGATGATGAACTTGGTCCACCTTCGCACTGTTGTTAAAACTTTAAGTCTTGGTCTTTCCTACGGATTCAACGCTTTTCTTTTGCTCTTGATATATTGTTTTTGCTTTCATGTAGTTTTTCTTCAAGTTACATTTAACCCAGAAGTGTCGTGCCTAATGTTTACCAGTTTCTGTTAGCATGTGGCACATCACGCACATTTTTAAAGAGTTGAAAATATTCCCTCAGTGATCTTTCCAGAAAGAGCTAAATGCTGAATGTATGTTAATACTGGAGAGTGCATACTGTATATTTCTAAGGATTGAGCTTGAAAACATGTTTTTAAGAAAATAAAATATGTATTTAAAGAATCATTCCTTGTTTGGCTACTTTTCATGAAATGCATAAAATAAGTAGTTTGTATTTCTTAAACATGCAGAATTTCTTGCTCACATTCATATCTAACAAATTCCAGCAAGATAGAACATAAGTAGATTAGATGGTAATTTTAAAAAGGGCTGGAAATTACCCTAAATTGATGAATAACAAGAATCCACAAAGTAGACAGAATAATGTATATAATTACAACTATGAACAAAAGTTTAAAAAATTTGGAATTGGCATTGAAGTGAATATATTATATGATGATTTATTTTTACTATATGATTTTAAACTCCAGACTGAAACAAAGTCTCTATTGTACTGGTATCAAGGCAGGCACATTTTGCAAGAGGTTTATCATGTAGAAAAAGTGGGTTTACATGGGAAATTCTTTCCATAAAATCTGCAGCACTAATACAGTGAAGGGAAAACTATCTAATTAAATTCAGAGGTGGAAATTGTTTAAAAATTGAAGAACAAAAAACCAATTTATTCACAGACTACTTGAAGGATTACAAAGAAATCTCTGAAGAATCTGTAAGAAATGTTCGTATTTTTATTAAATAGATCTACTAGTTATGTAGAAGTTAAAATCCAAGGGATTACTATACTCCTGCAGTCAGAAGTTGGAAACTGTAACTGCTGAAGAAAACATTTGAAACTATAACCAAAAGGTCACCATTTTAGCAAGAAACTAACCATGTGCAATAACTTTTAAAACAAAAAAACATACAACTTAAAACAGTACTAAGATCCTGCTGTCAGTCAAATATTGTGCTGTGGAGCCAATGCTCTGTTGAACAAATGTCAACATTTCTTCTTTTTGAGAAACATGATGACAGTGTGGAACACTGTCATATCAGAAAATAAAACTTCATCTAGAGCAGTGATTCTCAACCTTCCTAATGCTGCAACTCTTTCATACACTTCCTTACGTTGTGGTGACCTTCCTTCAACCATACAAATATATTCACTGCTACTTCATAACCATAAAATTGCTACTGTTATGAATTATTATGTAAATATCTGTATTTTTGATGCTGTTTGATGGTGGGTCATGACACGCAGGTTGAGAACGACTGATCTAGATGCTGATTTATTACGCACCATAGAGCTTACACTATAGTAATCACAAACCATCTTCAATAAGTATAATTTTATAAAAATAAACATATCTTACTGTGGTGATTTGAATGAAAATGGCCCCAATAGGCTTACAGGAAGAGGCACTATTAGGAGGTGTGGCTTTGTTGGAAAAAGTGGGGCCTTGTTGGATGAAGTATGTCACAGGGGTTGAGCTCTGAGGTTTCAAATGTTTACGCCAGGTCCAAAGTTTTTCTCTCCCAACATTCTGTCTGGGGTTCCAGATGTAAAACTCTTAGCTACTTTTCCAGCACCGTGTCTGCCTGCCTGCCATGCTGATAATAGACTAAACCTCTGAAATATAAGCCAGTCCCAATTAAATGCTTTCCTTTATAAGACTTGCCACGGTCATGATGTCTCTTCATAGCAATAAAAACCATAACCAACACACCTAGTACTTTTTTGTTGATCCAAATCTTAAAATAGTCAATTGACATTTGTCCATGTGAAAAGCTTGCAAAGTTTTAGGTGGCTGAAATTCTTCAAAAAATATATGGAATATTTACTGCAGATTTTCTTACATTCAAACTTGCCTGAAGCCCATGAAATGCATGAAAATGATGCTCTTATTGTGATGTTAAGGTAGATGCAGTTACAAATAAGGTGAAGAGTTTAATTGCTGTTTGTGTTCTTTCTCTCATGACATCAAGACATATGGACTAAGTCAAAACAGGGCTCTCCCTAGAACCTTAGCAACTAACTTCAAATCTATTTCTACATACTTCAAGGTTATTTACCACCCTTACCAATCCCTGTCTCCACAATACATATATTCCTCAAAAATACAATGATTCAGGGCTAGCAAGATGGCTCAGTGATTAAGGATGCTTACTGCTCTTCCAGAGGACCCAAGTCCAGTTCCCAATACTCATAACTGTTTGTAACTCCTGCTCCAGAGGAACTGGCAGACTTTTCTGGCACTGTACTTATGTGCACACACATGCACACATTCAAAAAAGTATCTGTAAAGCATAGAGAGGAAAAATGCATGCCAGGGTGCATCAGTTCTTTCTCCTTGTGCCCACGCACAGTAAGCTGGGTGGCATAATGTGGCAGATGGAAGATCTGACATCTACCTTTCTTGGGCTTATATCAGAGTGTATACCCAGAGGAATCAGGCTGGCTGGCTATTGAGCCACTACTGGGGAATGACAAGTGAGAATAGAAATGACAGCTGAACTGGTCCTGGAGGGAGCATGGAAGGAGAACGAAGTATGGCAGTGTGTTTAAGAGGGGGAGGGACAATATTTGGTTTCAGAGGCACATTTTATAGCACACAGCTGAGTCTCCCTAGAGTGAGAGCCCAGTAACATCATGTGCAGCTGGCATACTGCAAGTCTCCCAGACCAGGAGTCCTTTCCATCCAGATCACAAAGACAAGTTATTATCTAGGTCTATATCCCAGTAGCATAAGGGGAGATATTTTAGGAGTGGATTTTTATTTAAAGATAGATTAAAGCTTTTAATTCAGACAAGCCCACCTCTGACATTGACAGTCAGCATAATAACATATTGGATGTGGCTAAAGTAAAACGGTGAGTGTTCTTCATGTGTTTACCTTATAGCATGAATGAAAACCCTGCTATCCTACACAGGGCATTGGCTGAGAGCACTTTTGGCCCAATCTTGTGCACATGTTAAATTTATTTTCAGATAAGCCTTCTGAGGCAGCATTCATTATAATCCCCATTTTATAGATCAGGAAAATGAGGCTTAGAGAGATTAACTGACTTTCCCTAAATTGTGTTAACAAAGGTTGGAAAAGCTAACTGATTAGTTATAGGCCTTCATTTAACTACAGGTAAATTTGATTTTGGAGACTTGACAATGTCTAATGGGAAACCTCTGAATAAAAAATGGTGGGTTTTCTTACAAAGGTTTTTCTGTTTGCTTTCTAATTTGATTTTGTGATTCTGGTCTTTGGACATACTTGAAATAAAGCCAAAAATTGAAAATGTCTGTTAGAATACTGTCAATCATACAGGCAGAGAATAAGGTATCAACATGTCTTCATGAGAAAGGTTCTTTCATTAAAACTGGAAGGCAGCTGACCCTTGAGACTAACTTTCTAAACCATCACAGCAGTCTTCAAACTGTGGACTCTGAACAATACCCTTTAATCCTTGTGCAGCCACATAACAGTTATGTATTAGAGACAACTTCAAGTTTGTTTAAATAAAGTTAAAATGACCACTTCTCAGGTGAATATTAGCTGAGATGAAGCTTATAGCACACTTAACATAGCTCCTCTTGCCACACAATTGGCACTAAGTTGTCAACACACATCTGCCCTAATTTTGACTTTTTGTGATATGTAATACAGTTCCTGTGGTTTATATAGTGAAACAATCAATATAACTCTTAGGTTTCATTGTCTTAGTGTTTGGGAAGCACACATATTCACTCAAGGCTTTAATGTTTGGGGTTGTGAAGACACAACAGAAAGAATCTCCTGGAGACTATTTGCAAGTTAATGAAGCACATTTGCTTACCAGCTCGCTGAATTCATTATTGCCTAGGTCAAGTCTTTCCAGCTGGGCCAGCTTGTGCATTGACCTGTAACAGATGGAGAAGAGTACCATGATGAGGCAGCACTTGACATACCTCTCTAAAGATAGTCGGCCTACACTTGATAGATTTTCCTGACTATATCACGTACAAAACCAAAAACCTCAGGATATTCCTTAGCAAGAGATGAACCACAGATGCACAGAGAAACAACTGAATGGCCACTTGTGTACAGTTCTAGGAGACCATGGTCCACAGTACTGGGCCTCCAATGCAGTGTAATGGGGGTCTAGGGTCAGCTGTTTCACACACTGGGAATCTCATTAAGTATCTATACTAGGAGGCTTAGGATGGATCCACTATCATATTTTTAACAGTCACTGCCCTGATTCATTAATCACAAGTGGATGAAGTCAATCATAGTAAAGGGAATCTTTCTTCTACCTATGGCTGATTCATTGGCTTTGTTATTTCTTCTTATTACAGGAGCTTCTGTTACAGATATGTCTTCATTGACCCCGAAATATCCCGAGTTGGGGCTGCAATAATGCTGAGCTATTGTAAGACTCTGTACTAAGAATCTGCTTTAAAGGCATTTTAGAACACCCCTAGTACAGTAAACATTTCTCAAATTCTTCCTAAGAAAAAAATACAACATAATAAAATACAGTGATTTTTTTAAAAAATATTTTATCCCCAACTTTGGCATGCACAAAAGCCCTTGAAATTTCAGAAACAAAAATCATAGAAATTTTGGTTTCTTCTTCTTCACAAACTATTAGATTTTTATGACTATTAAGTGAAAATATACTGCAAGTTAGACTCAAACAGTGTGTGTTTTCACATGACAACAATTATTGAGAGATTATTATGTAGTAATTTGTGGTACAGAAATAAAGCTGATAATTTTTTTCATGAATAGACTTTATATCTAGTTGGAAGAGAATGACAGCAAGCAAGACAATTAAGTAAAATACAGTAATAGGTTAAAAGTACTCCAGTGGAACTTAGTGTCAGTGGACAAGAAAGAGACTTTTTGCAGATATTATATTTTCAATAAGGTGATCAAGTTAGCCTTTATTAAGATGAGATTCCTCAAGAATGTTAAGTATTTGATTTCCTTTTGTCTTCCAAGCCATGAACACGAAAGGCATTATTCACTGTACAAGCAGTCCATAATCTTGAGGGAACAGATGAATTCCATAGAAAGAACATTTGTAAGTTGCTTGATACACAGAGTAGCACTCTTTTAGTCTTGAGAGCATGTTTAGAAAAGCATAACTAAACATAAAAGTAAAGTTAAAGGCAACACAAAGCTTTTCTATTTCTGTAGTAAGATGTCAAATTTTTACTTTAGACTATCACTTTGAAATCCTTAGATATTGTAGGAAGCAAGAAAAGGCAGTAGCAACATGAAGCCACATAAGCAAATGTCCTGATCTATGACTGAAGCCAGAAACAGAACATGGCGATCTGGATACCATAGTGACATAGACAACATGCTCTGAAGATGATTCACTTGCTAGAGTGTTTAGTAGGGGATACTCAGTGTTTAAGTTAAGTCTGAACAAAACATTTCAAAAGTGGTAGCTCATGAGTAGTGTCAAACAAGGCTAACAACACAGAGGCTCCTATATTCCCCATAAAAGAACTTAATATGAACAAATATGCATTGTAAAGTACCAGAATATATGTCTGAATAAAATTATACAATATAAACAACAGTATAGAACATATGTTATACCTGTAAACAGCTATGCATATGACTGAAAACATTAAAATTTCAATTATGATTCTACATAGACGCTTCAGTCAGGAACAAAAAACACACCATTTTTTTATTTTATTATTTATATAACCAGTTGTGCTCATTTGTTTTGCTTTGATTTGTATAATTTATATGTAATATATTTACAAATATGTATGTATATAAATACACAACAAAGTTCCTTGTTACACTGAAGTAGATTTGAAATTTAAGTAAAAAATGTGGAAATTTATCGAAGATAGTTCAAGAATAGTAAACATGTTTGTGTTGTTTTCTATTTAAAAGATAATAAAATATTTGTGAATTAATATAGAGGTTTTCACTTAAAGAACTTTGTCAACATCCTCAGTCATTAGGGATGTACAAAACAAAACTACTTTGAATTTAATCTTACATAAGTAAGAATGGCTAAGATAAATAAAACAAATGACAGCTCATGCTGGTGAGGATATGGGAAAAGGCAAACACTCATCTATTGGTGTTGAGTGCAAACTTGTATAGCCACTATGGAAAGCAATGTGGTGGCTTTTCAGGATTCTGGAAATAGATCTACCTCATGATCCAGCTCTACTACCCTTGGGCCCTTCTTGCTCAACCATGTTCATTGCTGCTCTATTCATAATAGCCAGAAACTGAAAACAATGTAGATGTTCATCAATGGATGAATGGACAGTAAAAATGTAGTAAGTTCACACAATAAAATATTATTCAGCTGTTAAAAAAAGTGAAACCATGAATTTTGCAGGTAAATAGAGTCAGAAAAAAAAATCTCGAGTAAGATTAACTCAGACCCCCAAAGGACAAATATATATGCATTCTCTTATATGTAGATGTTAGCTTTTAAACACACAATAGGCAGCTACTATCTGAATAACCATAGAGTTCAGATATAGAGTAAGGGACTAGGGGAGGGGAAGAAGCTCCTAGGTAGGGGAAATAGAATATATAGTCATGGAGAGAGGATTTGGGGGCATCGGAATGGGAAGACTAAAAGGCAAAGGGAAGGGGGGAAGAGAGAGAGAATATGTGGAGGGATGGCTCACACTAAGGTCTATCTGAGGATTACACATAAACTCACTTCAGGAGAAGACAAATACTGAATATATTCTTTATTGTCCAGATATGTGTATCTGTTATTAATTCTTTGGTAAGTGAGCTATAATCCATATAATCACAGAGGCTAGTTATAGAATAAGAGAACAATTGTCGGAGGGGAGGATCTCCCATGGAAGAAGAAATAGAATAGATAGTTATTAAGGGGTCAGGAGACTGGAGTAGGAGGATTAAATGGAGTAGGAGGAGGGAAGGGGGGTAAGGGAGAAAATATAAGAGGGACAACTAACACTTAGGGCATTTGAGAGTCATAGAAACCAACTATGGAGAGAGAGAAGGCATGGAGTTGGAAGCATCGGGAGGTGAAGAGGATCTTGGAGGAGATGACAGAGAAAAATTAGGAATGATTAGGAAAAAAATGTACCTTCACTAATAAAACTATAGGTTTTTGTTATTTCTTATTTAATATTTAAACAAAATCTCAAAGTAAATGAGTTAAAATTTTTATACTTATTACCCACCAGAACGTATAGACGGTTGCTAGCTATGCATGTGTGTTTGTGTTTTTTTTTTATTATATATTGTTAGGTTTCATTGTATATATTGCTGACACTTTTTTCAAGTATGTCATATATTTTTATCTTTCTAGTCTCCCCTCATTCCATTCTTTTACTACCTTCACATCCTTGATCTTATGTGTGCTGGGTGTTAATCATTCTGTCAAACTGTACCCATATTTCTTATTTAGATGAGCACATGTAGTAAGTATGTCTTCATTACAAGTGTGCCGGACTGGAGGTATTTCCGTGGAGGTAGTCCTCTGTGAGCTTTCATTCAATTGCTTCAATTGCTCCTTTTTGGCAGGTGCCATGTTGGGCAGCAAAATTGCCCCAGTTTGTAAGATGAAGGTTTCTCAAACTTGTCATTACTAGTGTTTTGAGATGGCCTCTTCTTTGACATAGGGGCTATCAACTGTGTAGTGGGAGTTTCAGCACACCCTACACAGTCTCTTCTCTAAAGGGCTCATTTTCTAAATGGGAATGACCTTTAAGTGAGTAACTGCTTCCCAGAGCGATAACTGTGAGGAAAAGAATGTGTATAGATTGCCACAGGAGGTCGGAAGAACTAAAGACTCAGTAATTAGGAATAATGTCAGGAAGCAGAGATATTTCCACTGGGGTTTGAAAAATTTGTTGCATGAATCATATATATTTGAACATCTGAAAAGAAACAATGAAAACACCAAACGAGAACATCTAGAGGGCAGAAAGAACTCAGTACTTCTGAGTTTGTACCTGGATTAACAGTACATGTAATAAGGACACATCTCTTCAAAAGAGGTGAAAGATTTTGGTCAAAGGTGAACAAATTCTTGTGGGAGCTGGTGCTAAGAGTTCAGTATCTTGTTGCTGTAGGCAGAAAAGAAGTGTTTGTGGGCAGTTCTCAGTTCCTGACAACTTGTATGGGAAGCCCTTCCCAAGCAGGCATCGGTAGCACTGAATAGCTAGCTATCTCTACAGACATGGCCAGCTGGCCACCTGCTTTCCCTGGTATGAGGAAAGAGCAGCTGATCTCCACTATCTGCTTTGTACTTCAGTATTCTCTGCTGCACTGTGAGGAGGAGGCAGACAAGCACCTCTATGCCACTGGCTCTTCACAGTGATGAAAACAGTTGCACATACAGGCAAACACTCCCTAGGAATTAGCTTATTTTAAGGAATTATAAGTCATCATTTTTAAAAAATTTGTTTGGAGCTGATAGACATTGTAGGAGTTTTAAAAGATTTTAGATGGCCAGTATGTTTTTAAGACATGGCTTTGACTCTCCTGGAACTCTCACCATGTAGACAGGATGGCCTTGAATTCGCAGAGAGATTTCTGCCTCTGTGCTGGTATAAAAAGCATGAGCCACCATACCTGGCTAGAGATAGATTTTGTATTGGTGGGAATTCTCAGATAAAATACACAAATGCTCACAGTGGCTCTCCACTAGATGGGACCAGGTTGTTTCCTGTTTACTTGGTATAAAACATTTTTTTCTGCTTGACATTTGTTAGACTAGGAACACATTTTGCTAGAGGTTCTGGTAGTTCATGGTTTATCTCAGACATAATTCCACCCAAGTCCACAGACTCATAGGCACATACCCTTCACGAAAGCATGAGCTCACTGTGGAAACTGAAGCTATTAGTGCCCTTACACTTGTCATGTCTCACTAGTCATGTCTGACTCTACCTCAGGGCCCAATGTTCACTTCAGGTTCTTGCCAATGTGATCCTGTCGAAACATCATTCACTAGCCTAGCTCCCATGATGCCTCCCCCCCCCCCACCCCCAAGAGAAGAACTTGTTTTTCCCTCTGGAACTGTGCATAGAAAGCTCATTGCAGAGAAATACACTGTCTTAGGAGAGACGAGCAGGCGATGATGTATCTGCACAGCAGAGGAAATGCAGGATAGCGCTGGCTTCAATTGCAGCCTTTGTTTCCAGCCCAAGCAAGAATCTGAATCTGACTTCTTTTGTTTACCCTAGCCATTATTTAAATGACCAATGCTTAATTTTAATAAAAAATGTGTTCTGTAGGCTCACTATAGTCTATACCAGGGGTCAGCAAACATGTTCTATAAAGGGCTAGATAGGCAAATGTTGCAAGCTCTGAGGCACATGTAGGCTCTGTCTCAATCTCCCTAATTCACTATTGTAGAGAAAAGCTGCCATTGTTGTATATTCTAATAAAGCACGCTATGTCTGTCTGCCTATCTATCTATCTATCTATCTATCTATCTATCTATCATCTGTCTATTATCTATGTATCTATCTATGTATCTATGTATGCATGTATGTATATATGTACGTATGTATGTATCTATCTATCTATCTATCTATCTATCTATCTATCTATCTATCTATCTATCTATTATGTGTCCTCTGTTTGTCTGCATACCTGTTTATTGTCTATCCTTATTTTAGATATATGTGTGTTTGGTTTGCATGTATGTCTGTGTACTACACCCATGCCTGGTGCCTATGGAGGACAGGAAAGGGCCTAGGATGATCAACCTCGGGACTGGGTTTACAGATACCTTCCATGTCAGTGTCGGGAACTGAACCTGAAATAGCAGGTCTTGTCTACAAGAACAACAAATGTTTTTCACCCTTGAGTAATCTCTTCAGCCCTACAATAAAGTTTTATTTATAAAAACAGGCTTACCAAAGTTTCTATCACTTGGTATACAGTATTTAACAGCTGACATCTAGATAACGTTACAGGTTTTGACCACCAGCCCAGCCCAGCCCAGCCCAGCCCCTAAGAACAGTGAAGATTTCAGATGCTTCACAAAGAGCAGATGAATGAAGAGCTAAAAATACACATTGTTAGGAAGTTTTCTGTAGACAATTATAGTAAGTACTTTTGAAATAGTCATTTCTTGTTGTACATGTTGCTGGCATCTGTGACACTGACTCTCAATGAGCACTGTCCTTTGGCTGTGCTTATTAAAGTCAAGTGTGTCCTGCAATGCTATCGCTTTGCAGCACTTATCCACTTCAAACATTCCAGCTGGCGCAGGATGGGAGACAATGCAATATTTCCACTGTCTGTGGCACTGATAGAATAGTGCAATCTATGATTTTCTTTTCATCTTGTTCAGAGGTTTTCTCTGTTCAGACATACAATTACCTCTGAGCCATATAAAGTTGGCAGGACTGCAGCATCCTCTGGATCCCCAGTGAGTCACTTGGTTACTGACTTACAGAATTTTGTGAGATTTTTGACATTGGGTTTTTCATTCCAGCTTTAACTTGTCCTTGAAGTGTGCACACATTCTCCAGTTACTGGCTATTTGTGGCATGAAGGCAGGGAAACTCAACATTGATCTTGAATGCTTCTCTGTGAGAATTTTTAGAGATGGACATTTGCAATCCACCTGGACTTTACACCAAGTGGGTAGAGATACATTTTATATTTTTTTTAGCTGCCAGTTTTACCTGATCGTGCTTTCCTCTTGGTCATAACTTAAGGAACCCATATCATATAGGATTTTGTTGTTCTTATTATAGCACACACATCAAAGTCTAGAAAGTCCAGGAATTAACATCCTTTGAAAATACAGCTACTGTGCCAATGAGATACATTAGTGGAAAGGATGTTTTTATGCAGGTTTTGTCACCTAAATTCAAAATTCCCTGCATATAAGATGCCAGGAGAGAACCAACTCCTATGAGTTGTCTTCTTATCTTCACATGTGTGCATACACGCAAACAATAAAAATTGGTAATTACTAGTATACCTTATTATGATGAAATAAAGCATAATGCCACAAACATGAAAACAACATAAATTTAGTTTCTGATGGCAAAATAAAATGTAATTTCCACACTCAAGTGTTTGAAAAAAACGTTGTATGTGTGTATATGTGTGTGTTTGTGTACATGCACTCATGTGTATTAATGTGATGGGCAAAGGTCAAAGCCAGATTTTCTTTGATAATTTTCTCCATCTTATCATTTGAGACAAGATCTCTCACTGCATTTGGCACCAACTGATTTGCAGGACTGCCTGGCCAGATAGCTTCAGGGTCCTGCTGTCTCTGGACAAAGTGCTACAGTTACAGTGCACATGGACAAACATGATTCACTTCTTAGTGTAGGTACTAGAGGTCTGAACTTATGTCCTTATGCTTGTGTGGCACACACTTCACCACTGAGCCATCTTCACAACCTCCAAATTCTCTTTCACTATAGATCTTGAATAAGTGACAGATATGATTTTCATGTACTTTTAATCATTCCAGTTTTCCTTATCATCCAAAATAGTCAAATAGTCTTCTGGTATCTTCCAGAAAAAAGATTTGTGGCAGATTGAACAACTGCTTGTTTTGTTCAAAGAGTATTGGAAAGATCTATTTTTTGACCAGTCTTCTAAATGTTTATTCGTTATGATGTATCTCTTTGTGGACTTTGAAGCATAACAGACATTTAGACTCTATAATTTCAACCAAGTTGTTTCCCACTTTGAGTCTTCATATTTTTATTTTTAATATTAAAACTTGACATTTAAGAGTTTAGTTGACTTTATTTATTTTTTTTTGGAAACATTTTCTTTCCTGTAATGACTCATCTCAAGTTTAATGAAATATTCTGTAAGAAGTATCAAATCCACAAGTAAGCTGCCAAGGGCCCTTCCACTTGATGTAGCAGAGTGTACTTGGCTGAAATAGAAAGATTGGATTATGAAAGTTTGCCTTCAGAAGAGCAGCTGTCTACAGGTAAATCCAGGATCACTGCTTTATCTCATTAGGCTAAGGACAATCTTGGATTTTGTTGCTGCTCTTCAGTTTTCTTTGGTTTATGACCTGAACCAATTATTCATTCACCCAGCACACAAATTTTTCCACTAGCAAATTGCAGCTCTTGATACAGAGAAAGTAATCAAGCAAGCTTACAAGGCCTGCTGGGCTTCTGGGCTAGGGGTGCTGTGTAATCAAGAACTTTGACAATTATCTCCAGAGCCCAGCTTCGGTAATTACATCTCCTGGAATACACTATAGCAGCATATCAAAAGGTTGCTGGCACTGTAATAAGCTACAAATACATCAGCTTTCACTAGAAGATGCTGCAATTTCCATTATTCTTTCACTAAGAGGTTTGTGTTCTACTGAACAATCTTAAGCAGAATTGCTGTTTAGAATGCCTACAGAAAGCTGTGCAGGGAACATCAAATTTCTGCTCTCACGGACTTCTGCCACATACACTCCAGTGTGTGTATAGCTTTGTGTGTGTGTGTGTGTGTGTGTGTGTGTGTGTGTGTATACCCAGTCATCCTGAGAAAGGTCAGGGTCAACATTTCTGGGCTAAACTTCAAACTTTCATTTATATTTGGGTTTTCTTATGTTAATCTTCATATACTTCATATAGATTAGTTATTGATGTCATGTCCTACAAATAAACAAGGTTCAATCCAGCAACTAAGGGAGAATTACCAGTTGAGACACTAAGTGAAAGTTTTGAAAATCCCATTGAGGCAGCCATAGTGGCTTGCTCTTCCATTCTTGCCAGCAAAAATGCTGTGATGTCCAGCATCACAGACAGAAAGTGAACACTGTATACAAACAGGCTTTCCAGGTGTAGTAACCCCAAAGGAAGAAAGCCAGCCAGCCAGAGATGGAATAGGGAGAAAACAACCATACAGCTGACACAATTCAGGGATGCATTTTTGAAAGTTCATTTTGAGAAACAATCAACTCACTATTTCAAAGTCTGCTTTTATTCAGAATTAGGTTACTTTATCTGAGAGCATGTTTCCTAACATATGTATCTAGAAAGTATGTTGGGATCTCACTGAGTGTGCCCGATGCTGGAGATAGTATGAAAATCAAAATCATGCCACAGGGTCAGATGTACCACACATTAAAAAGAAGGTCCTGATTTCAATGACAAATTTTAATACATGTTAATCAAAATAATTCAATGAAAAGGAAAATATTTTTAAATTTTATCATTTAGATTTTTTTTGGATAATATATACAAATTAAAATACTATGAAGAAAGTTTAACTAAGTTAAAAGCAATGTGGTTTACTTACTAATTTGGTATAAAACATGCTATTAGGATCATAGGAAATAAAGTTTGTTAAGTAAGAAATTGAAAGAATGCAAATGCTGGAAGAATAGCTCAGTGGTTAAAAGCACTGACTTCTCTTCCAGAGATCCTGAGTTCAATTTTCAGCAACCACATCATGGCTTATAACCATCTGTAATGGGAACTGATACACTCTTCTGGTGTATCTGAAGACAGCTACAGTGTACTCATATACATAAAAATAAATAAATATTTTTTAAAAGAAAGAATGCTAGAGTTACCCCAAGAAATTTTATATTGTTTGTGGCTATTGTGTAAGGAGTTGTTTTCCAAATTTCTTTCTCAGCCTGTCTATCATTTGTATAAAGGAAGACTACTGATTTATTAGGGTTAATTTTATATCTGGCCACTTTGCTGAAGTTGTTTATCAGCTGGAGAAGTTCTCTGGTAGAGTTTTTGGGGCTGCTTATTTATGCTGTAATATCATCTATAAATAGTGATGCCTTAATTCTTCTTTGCCTGTTTGTATCCTCTTTATCTCTTTTTGTTGTCTTTTTGTTCTAGCTAGCACTTTGATTACTATATTGAATAGATATGGGGAGAGTGGGCATCCTTGTCTTGTCCCCAATTTTAGTAGAATTGCTTCAAGTATCTCTCCATTTAATTTGATATTGGTTGTTAATTTGATGTATATTTTGCTTTTACTGTGTTTAGTTATGGGCCTAGAATTTCTGGTCTCTCTAATACTTTTAACATGAAGGGGTATTGTATTTTGTCAATGTTTTTTCTGCATCTAAGGAGATGATCGTGTGATTTTTTTCTTTGAGTTTGTTTATATAGTAGATTACCTTAATGTTTTCTCATATACTGAATCAACCTTGCATCTCTGGGATGAAGCCTACTTGATTGTGGTGAATGATGGTTTTGATGTGTTCTTGGATTTGGTTTGCAAGAATTTTATTGAGTATTTTTGCATCAATATTCATAAGTGAGATTGGGCTGAAGTTCTCTCTTTTGGTTGGGTGCTTGTGTGGTTTTGGTGTCAGAGTAATTGTGGCTTCATAAAATGAAATAGGTACTGTTCCTTCTGTTTCTATTTTATGGAATAGTTTGAGGAATATTGGTATCAGGTCTTCTTTTAAAGTTTGGTAGAATTCTGCACTAAATCCATCTGTCCCTGGGGTTTTTTGGTTGGGAGATTTTTAATGACTTCGATTTCCTTATGGGATATGGGACGGTTTAGATAGTTTACCTGCTCTTGATTTAACTTTGGTATGTGGTATCTGTCTAGAAAATCATCCATTTTATCTAGATTTTCCAGTTTTGTTGAGTATAGGCTTTTATAGTAGGATCTGATAATTTTTTGAATTTCCTCCATTTTTGTTGTTATGTCTCCCTTTTCATTTATGATTTTGTTAATTTGAATACTGCCTCTGGGCCCTTTAGTTAATTTGGCTAGGAGTTTATCTATCTTGTTGAGCCTCTTAAAGATCCAGATTTTGGTTTTGTTGATTCTTTGTATTGTTCTCTGTTTCTATTTGGTTGATTTCAGCCTTGAGTTTGAATATTTCCTGCCATCTACTCCTCTTGGGTTTGTTGGCTTCTTTTTGTTCTAGAGCTCTCAGGTGTGCTGTTAAATTGCTAGTGTATGATTTCTCCAGTTTCTTTACTAGGGCTCTTAGTGCTATAAATTTTCCTCTTAGCATTGCTTTCATTGTATCCCATAAGTTGGTATGATGTGTCAACATTTTCATTAAATTCCAGGAAATCTTTAATTTTTTTCTTTATTTCCTGACCAAGTTATCATCGAGTAGAGAGTTGTTCAGTTTCCACATGTATTTGTGTTTTCAGTTGTTTTTGGTGTTATTGAAGACCAGCCTTAGGTCATAGTGATCTGTTTTAGTATTTAATTTTGATTACAATGGCAACTTAAGAATGAATTTCACTTAAGGTAATTTTTTTTCACTTAGGGTACTTTTCAATTGTCCTTAACTAGGTTTAATTTTTCCAGTGGATATAATATGGCATGAAGATCATCATACTAAAGTACAATTATAACATCCACTACTTAACAGTTTTGAAATAAAATATAGTAGTATAGCTATTAAGAATAATTGACTGTACACAAAAATATCAATGGGTAAGAAGTTTTCTTGACTTGAGGAAACTGAACATACTTCATAAGAAATCTAAGTTTAGTTCAACAATGTAAAAGATATTTATATCTAATTATACCCTTCTTTATGGATAATTACATCTGGATAAAGTAAATCTTGTTTTTAAATAGTCACGATATCTACTACAGTTTCTTAGTACAACTTGTATTCTGAAGCAAAATTCAACTGAAGACAGATTAACTTTGTCCAAGAGAACAAGATTTGATAATTGTCTAAGAGGAAGAAATTCTAATTCCTCAAACCATAATTTTCACTGTGAACAAAAGAAGTCCACTGTTTAAGCTCTTTGCCTTCATTCCACAATGATGTATCACATCATTTACTACATCCTCTATAAATTAAGTCTTTATTTTTAACCAAATTATTTTTTTCTCTAGTTTTGCTGACTCCTTTGCATAGATGATAGGCACTACAATCTACCTGCAGTATTCAGGTAACTCTTAGGATCATGGAATCCTTATTAAAAAACACCCCCCCCCAAACTCCTGTTTAATTATAAGGATGGTGGCTTAAAGCTTTAGCTTGAATGACATAACAATCCTAGCATACCGAATTTGGTACAATCCAAGCTCTGGATCTTATGTAGGAGATCTAGTAAACTCAGAAAAAGTGAACATGAAATGTCTTAATTAATTTTACTGGGGTTTATTCAAGCTAGGAGAAGGCAGATTGCTAAGGTAACTGGTACTTCAGGGCTGAACTTGGACAAGCACTATGAGATAGTGCTCGAATGAAAGATCAACAGATGGCATTAATGTCATCATTTTCCTAGCTGTTAAAGTATCTGGTATGTTCTAGAAATAGCAACATATCATCTCAATAAAATTCTCTGCTACATGGAGATCAAAGGTGTTCTTATTTCTTTTAACATTCATGCTCTAGGAACAGACATGAGTCATGTTTTCCTGAGGAAGCCTCTTTCAGTGATTTATTTCTTTGAGAGTCCACAGCAGGTCATGTTATCAAGGCCAAGGTATCAGAGCCTTAACACTGAGAGGGCCACATCTGAGGAATGGAGAATGTCCATCAGACAAACCAGAACATGAAATTTCAATCTCCACAGGGAAGAACTGCCCATCTCAATGAAGCCACACTATAAAAACTAGCTCCCTCTTTTCTCTTCCTTCTCTCTATCAACATCAACATCACTGCTACCTTCCCAATATCCAAAAATAATAGAAGCCTGGAGGATATTTCTCTGTCATCTTCCAAAACAATATGCCACAGCCCTGGTCATTCTGCCCCAATGACATATGGTATAGAATAAATTTCTTTCATGGTCTGCCATTGTCTTAGTTTACCTTCCTGACTGATACCTATCTGGCATTTGAGATAGTTTCATCACCAGACTCATCTTTCTGCTCCTTCCAATCTGTGTCACACTCCCTTCAACAATCCCCAAGGTGGCTGGATTTTGTAGTTTTCAGCTTTGGAATTCATAAAACTTCAGTAAAAGTTCAAATTCTTGGACAATAAACCACACCTTACTTTCAAGTTTTACTGGCCATAACACTTCTAACATATCCTCCACACCCAGAGGAAAGAGCAACAGCATCCATCCTAAGTGGCTGGTCCTTATGTAGCCCTGCTTTGACAAATCTAAACCCAAGGTTAAGGTATTAAAGAGTCCTTTACACACACCTGGAAGACATCTAAAAAGGCAAGAAGAGTAGCGTAACTGAATAATCATTGAGAAAAAAATTCTTCTCTTATATATTACATTCTGACTACAGTATCCTCTCCTACCCCTCACCCCAATCTCTTCCTTCTACCTCCCCTCTCCAACACTCTACCTCACCTCAGAAAAGAGCAGGCTGCCTAAGGACATTAACCAAATGGCATACCAAGCTACAATAAGATCAGGCACATACCTTCACCAAAGCTGGATGAAGCAAACCCATAGGAGGAAAATGATTCCACGTGTAGGCAAAAGATTCAGGGACATCTCTTGATTGCACTGTTAGGATTCTCACAAGAACACTAAGCAACTCAGCCATTGCATATATGCAGAGGACCTAGGTCAGATCCCCACACGTCTCTTGATCTCTGTGAGCCCCCACAAGTGCCAGTCAGTTGATTCTGTAGACCATGTTCTTCAGTTGTCATGGTGTTCCTGACTTCTCTGGTTCCTCCAATACTTCCTCCCCCTCCTCCACAGGGCTCCTCAAGTTCAGCCTAATATTTGGCTGTGGGATTCTGTATCTGCTTCCATAAGATGCTGGGTGAAGTCTCTTTGTTCTCTTTCTAATGAGGAATTGCTAGAGGAAATACTATATTTGGTTTCTTAGAAGAAAATTGCACATTACAAAAATTGTTATTTTTATCTAGATTAAAATCATAGACAACCCAAGATGAAGACTTCTGGTGCATGGATATTCAATGTGAAGTCTCTTGGTACATGTGCATTCACTGTGAAGTCTCTTGGTGTATGCACACTTAGTGTGAAGGCTCTCATGTAAGGCCAAGCAATAAACAATGTCCCTTTAGGAAACTATGTGCTTTAACATCAATGAGAAAAAAAATGACATGGCATGGAAATCCATCACTTCTCTCTGCTCTGAAATATATGGCCTAGATTGTCTGAACACTACTATGAGGGCCCAGATGAGTAGAGCCTCTGTTATAGTTACTTCTAATTCCACATGATGAGCCAATAAATTCATTGGTTCTTGTCACACAGTATTCATAAAGGCCACAGACTCTTATACATAATATGGATTATTATTCAGAAGAAGTTGGCCCACTGACCTTAGCAACAACTTACAAATTTGATTCTTTTTTCACATTTTCAAACAGTTGGACAAACCAAGAGAAAAACACTGTGCCAAGATACATGAAAATGACCTGAAGTTCAACTTCATGGCTAGAGTCTTACCAGAGTACAACTGTTCTAGAACACAGGATGGGGAAATGGTTAATCAATTAAGTACCAGAGACTAGAAAATATCAAGGTTCCAGCATCTGGCCAGTACCCTCCTGTTGCATTCTTAGATGAAGAGGCACTCTGAGTTTCCACAGGGCAGAAGACCCAACGATCCAGGTAGGAGATGGTGTCTGCAACCTCTTCAGAATTCTTAATGCTGTCAGGGGAGGGGTAGAGCCTATGGCTCAATTGCTGCTTACGTCTCATCTTTTCCTAACACACCATTAGCATCTGAATCATGGGGAGGATTCTTTCATACCCCAGTACCACAGACACATACACATTTCCTTATTTCCTGTCAAGACTTTCCTTATTTCCTGTGTTGGCTTTATAGTGGCAGCACTGAGGGCAGATGCTTCATGACTTTCCATCCCAATAAATCCATCATGGGCTGAAAATTCTATAAAGTGTGGATTTAGTACCTCTAACCTTCATTGAAAAATGAAGTATTGTGGGTGTATGCTCCTTACCTGAGTGAGTAGTTATAAAATTCTTAGATGGCTCATGGTATATACTAATTAATGTGGTGGTTATCTTAAGAAATGGGTCCTAGAATCAAGTGCTAGGTCAAGAAAAACTTTCTGTATTTTGTGACTCAATCAACAAATTTCAGACAGAGAAGAAGGCAAGCCTGTAGTACAAACCACCTAAAAAAGATTTGGAGGTTGAAATTCAGTTAGATGTATAGGCAATCACTAAGAGAGTTGCATGTCATTCCTTCAGTACTCACTGGTAGCCACTGCATACCAAGCACCAAAAGCAGGCAGGGAAGTGAAAAAGCTCAACACTACTTTGTTTTAGAAGAAAGAAGCAATAAAGAAAGACTAGCAATAGAAAAAAAATGGCACATGAAAACAAAAGCATGGGATTGAAGAGCCGAGTAGTGGAAAACCATGGACAGGTGTTCCAGTCAGATCATGTGTGAACAAAACTCTAGATAGATCAAAAAACCACTCATTAATCTGTCTATAACGTTTCATAGCTTTAAAACCATTATAAAAAGTTACAGATAAGAAATGCAATGCTCATTGGATTCTCATACATGGACCTCACAATATTGCTAGAGTAAAAAGTAACTGCTGGTCCCTGACACTGCCAACCTTCCTAAAGGAAAGTCTATCTTATGGTTTCTGATAGAACAGATTAATTTTGGCTTACATTGCATCATATGTAAATGAAAAACATTTACTGATTGTGCTGAGTTTCTTTTGCTTAACCTTCAACAAAGACTTTACATAAATTTTCATAGAAGCCTATTTGTGACAATGCAGATGTGGAAGGAAGCAATCATCATATCCACTACGATATGAAAACATAAATGGCTCTAGTGTATCATCTACCTAATGGAATAGTACTCAAGTGATTAAAAATGACATTATAACATCTCTTAATAATTGCTTAGTGAATAAAGTGAGGCATAAAAGTGAATATATTCATAATTATATTCTTAAAATGTCTAGAGAATTTGGACTAATTTCTGGTGATCCAAAACAAAGAGGTATTTGGGTGGGGTACAGGGTGAGCTGGCCAAAAGGATACACTGAGAGTAGACTGTACATTATGTTGACTAGTGTTATGCCTTCACTTTGAGCATGTATTCCAAGCTTTATATAAAATTAACTAGTGCCTACAAATGGCATGTAACAGCAGCGTCTTTTTTCTTCAGTCTGTAATTAGGTATACATGGGTGATACCTCTATGATCTAGATAAGAAAAATACATATCACCTCTAAGACTTCCTTGATTGTTTTTATTTCACTTTTTAATTTATTGATTATTTTTGTAAGAATACTCAACAAGAGTTTTTTTTCTGTCAATACTTTTCAAAGTATGATACTTTGGTGATAACTTGGGCTTTGTGTTGTAGAACACATCACTGTAATCTCCTCACTTTCTAGGGCAGGCATTTTGTGCCAAGAATTCCCCTGCCCCATCCTGGATAGTTAGAAGTCTAGTTTACTTCAGTGTCTTCCTTTATTTCTATATACAAAGAGTCACACAGAATTTGTCTTGACTGAGAGTTCAGCAACACGCTTCCTGCATACTTGTAGGTGACAGACTTTTCCTCTTATAAGGCCAAATGATGGAATCACTGTGTATGTATTCTCTGCCTTCTTTATCTGTTGTTAGATTTTTACAACTATTTTGCTAAATTGGTTGCTGTGAATTTATGCATTTTAAGTTTGTTGCATTTTACGTTGCATTTTAATTTATGCATTTTAAGTTGCATTTTAAGTCACTTATTCTTCAACAAAACTTTTCAATAAAAAGGAGGCCTGCTAATTCCATTGACAAATATTGCTAAAACTTTGTAGTGATAAATACACAGTCAAGATGTTCACATCTCTGAAAATACCGCAAATCCTTAGAATTTTAATATAATTTTGGTGGGCACCTTGCATAATGTTAGCAAAGAGCTAGGCTGTTGGGTTTAATCCTTTCCTTTTCACCTTGCTACTAGTCCTGTGACCGTGGGCAAGAAGGTTTTGTGTGTGTGTGTGTGTGTGTGTGTGTATCTGTTCCTTTATTTGTTAAATGGGATGTGGCAGAGTTTGCTTCAGAGTGACCTTGTTACTGAGAAGACTAGATGAGTTAATCTATATGTAAATACTTTCAAATTCAAATATTAGCTATTCTATTAATTACTAGAGTCAAAATTCTCTCACCTATATTAGGTAAAATCAAATGGGCATTATCTCATGCCAATTCACTTTAATGAACCTTTAAAAATTTTCTTTCTGACCCAGTAATTACACTGCACACAGTCTGGAATGAATTTATCTTTCATTGGCTAATGAGGCCCCAACAAAAGAATTTTCCAGTTTTTTAAAAAATAACTTACCAGCTTCCTGTTCAGCTCTGGTTTTGTAAAAGATGGTCCCTGGTCTAGAAAACCTCTCCCACGAAACCAAGAGCACTGAAAAAAACTGCTAAGAACACTTATATTTCGCAATAGATAAATTCTGTGATCAAATGCAAATGGAAACATTTCCTCAAGAGAACGGGAAGATGACTCAGTTGGTAACACACCTGATGTAAAAGCTTGATGACATGAGTCCAGATTCCCATGTAAAAAGCGTGGTGCAGCAGTGAGTGTCTGCAACCCTAGGGCTGGTGAGGTTGGGAACAGTTGGATTCTGGTTACTGGCCAGCCAAGCTGGTTGGACCTGAACTCTAGGTACAGTGAGAAAACTTGTCTCAAAATATAAGATGATGGTGATTGAGAAAGAAGACACTTGACACTGATCTCTGGAATTCACATATGCCTCATGCTCATGTGCGTATGCCACATGAACACACACTATAGGCGTGCACACTCAGTCACTCACACACACACACACACACACACAAACACACACACACACACACTCATACACTCATGTATTTATTTACTTATTCATCAGTTAACTAAAACATGTTATTTTACAGCTTGGCGGTGGTGAATACAGAAATGCAGATGTCTCTTTGAGGTGCTGATTTTTCGTTTAGTTGGATGTAACACCATCTGTTTTATTTTGTTTTGCATGTATGAGCTTTTGCCATGATGGTAATTCAACTAAAAAGGAGCTAGTTCCTATACCTTTGCTGGTTGCTGAATGCCAACCATTTTTGTCTCAACAGTATTCCACAGCTTATCCTATTCTGAGAGTCTCAGATCCAGAATACTCCCAAATCCAAAACTTTGTGAGACCTTATATAATGTCATAAGAGGCAATTTCCATACCTGATCCCATGTGACAGGCTACAGTCAAAACTCAGGTTTACTACAAATATCGTAAAATTATCTTTAGGCTCTGTGTGAAAAGTACATGTGAGATTAAGTAAATTTTATGTTGGGACTGTAGTTCAGTCTCCAAGATACATCATTATGTTAACATGCTAATAGTCCAAGATAAAAAAATATAAAATTCAAATAATTTCTCCCATGCATTTAAGGAGATGTTTAACCTGTCACAAAATGATTGAAACTGACATCTCAAATGTACCAGGCACTTGAGAATAATTCTGGGTATAGTATCACAGCTTTGTAAGTAGACACATAAAATACACTTAGATATATTAGCTTTATTGTTTTTATTATATGTAATATCTTGAACAGTCGGCAGGAAATTCTATTTTCTCTAATTGTCAAAGCTCCTCTATTCATTCACTGAAACAACTTTAGACACCTCAGTTTTTCTGTCATTGGAGATGCAATGCTACATGAGCCTGTCCTGCTTCTAAAAAGCCTAAGAAGGCAAACCCATGTTAAGGAATGATCCACAACAAGATACCACTTTAGGATTTCTTTTTTTAAATTTATTTATTTTTTTATTGGATATTTTATTTACATTTCAGATGCCATCCCCTTTCCCCAACTCCCCTCCCTAGAAAACCCCTATCCCATGCCCCCTTTTCCTTTTTGCTTTTATACAATTTTTTTAAAAAAAAATGTTAATCAAAGGCTTTGTAAGTTTGGTAATGCTCAATCAGAAGTGTAACCCAATACCCAACATAAATATATCAACTATCTTTGACTGGTGGAGACACGTGAACATCTGTCTCCATGTCTCCCCCCCCTTTCTCTCTCTTTGTCTCTCTCATCACCTAGCTTCTCCTCTCCTTCTTCTCCTCCTCTTCTTACTCCTTCTCTTCCTCTCACCTTAGCTCCTCCTACATATCACCCTTCCTGTTAAAATAAAACTTTTCTCTCAAAAATACAATTAGAGCATAATTATATCAATTTTTTTACCAGTAAGGTGCAAGATAGTCCTAATACACAGTCCATCATTTTGTTGACTAACCAGAACCTCTGTTATCTCTCCTAACTAAAAACACTTAGTTCTGAACCTGGCTTTTTTTCTTGGCTTTAGAATGAATGTCAGCTGAAAACCATCCACTCAAATCTTTTCTCTCAAAGTAAATAGCCAGGATTGGCTGTGAGACTATATGTTTTCAACCCCGTCAGAAATCCAGAATGACTGAGTTAACTGAAATTATGGGAAGCACAAAGCATAGCTTCTAAAACTTAGCCAATTTATAGATACCGCTGAACACCTGAACAGTCCCTATACTACAAAACTTTGGAGCATCTGATCTTTAGCCTTCTGGCCCAGGATCATCTGACAGACCTTAGTGATGTAGAATTATTAAGGGCTGATTACTCTGTCTAGGCAGATATAATCAGTCGACTATTCTGCACCACTTTAGGATTTCATGCCTAATGTCTCATATGCTTTTATGACAGACTAGTGTTGGAGAGCAGGGAGGTCCTCACCCAGCACTGATATTTAGGTTGGATCTTGGCCAAAACAATAAAAGAAAGCCATTTATACTCAAGATGAAGCACATAATGGTTGCTGTTTTGGCATTTAACATTTTTGAGTTCTTTAAATCCACAAAAGAGCAAATATCTCAAGCAGACACTTTTAAATTGAAACACAAATTCTCAATAAACATATAGAAAAGTGTTAATATCTCTAGTCATCAGGGAAATGCAAATCAAAACTATATTGGCATTCCATCTCACTCAAGTCAGATGGTCATCATAAAAAAATTAAAAAGCCTAATGAAAACAATTGTGAGGATATAGGGAAAAGGGAGCCTTTAACACACCATCGATGGGAATGTACCTTATTCTAACCACTGTGGAAATCATCATGAAGGCTCTTAAAAATTTTACCTTAAGATGGAGCTGTAACACTTAGGGGCATGAATCCAAAGGAATGAAAGTCAGTTTACTGCAGAAACACCCACATACTCAGGCTTTTTGTGGCACTAGGTTCTCATCAATGGATGATCAAATAAAGAAAATATAGTGTATATATACAGTAAGTTTTTATTCAGCCATAATAGGAATAAAATTGTTTGCACACAAATAGATGGGACTGGAGATTATTATGCTAAGTGAAGTTAGTCACATTCACAAAGACAAGTATCTCATTTTTTCTCATACACAGGACTAAGGGCAATAAGGGATGTCAGGGAGGAGGAAACATGATATGTGCGTGCCATGTACAGCTAGGTAGTTTGTACAGCTCGCACACTTTCCCAGATAAGCTGGTTTCTAATCATTTACTCAGTGAGATGTTCTTTTTTGACCTTGTGACTTGTCTTTGGCTATATTAGAATATGCCTCTATGTTGTGTCTGGAAAATAATTCTTAAATCTCAGGGCCACAGAGTGAAGCTCCCAATTAAGAGATGATCTGGAATACATTTGAGTACATCAACTTTACTCCTATATATGCTGATAATAAAGCACATGTTGTTGAATATCCCTTAAATTTACTTCCAAATTTGTCTCCCAATTCTATTTGGTTTTCTCTATCTTTGGTTCCATAGTACTCAGTCTCTGTTGACCTCCTTAGAGTAACTTGTCTCCCAGTATACCACATTCCCTGTCTACCATATACATTGCAGTAAGATTGTTGGAAAGAATGTTTAATTTCCCCATACAGTTATTTGTTGTGATTGAAAAGATTCTTATTATTTGACCTGGACTTTACTGATATTTTATAATTGTACAGCCCATTCTCCCAGGAATTCTCAGTTTTCTGTGTTAAGAACTCTAGTTTTCATAGCAGCCATCAGGTCTACCCATCTTCCACCCTCTAACATCTCCTTGCTGTTGGGTAAAGTCCTGTGATGTGTGTTCCCAATTACATGGACACTCAGTTCCAGCTTTTTTATGAAGTCCAGAGGCCAATTCCTTTTCTCCAGCCTAGCTCTTTGCTGGATTCTTATTCTTGATGCCTTGTTCTTAACACTTTCACTCTGAGCAGGCTCAGGGACTTCCTTATCATGTGTCTTCTTTTTTCATTGTCTATAGTTTGGTATGAAACATTTTTATTTTGTTTGTCTGGAACCTAGCTGGAACCTTACAAATATTAAAAGCATAAGATGCCAAATACCAAAGACTGTACATAATTTCATTATATGAAATGTACTGACAGGTGGCGGTGGTGCATGCCTTTAATTTCAGCACTTGGGAGGCAGAGGCAGGCAGATTTCTGAGTTTGAGGCCAGCCTGGTCTACAGAGTGAGTTCCAGGACAGCCAGGACTACACAGAGAAACCCTGTCTTGAAAAACAAACAAACAAACAAACAAACAAACAAACAGAAATGTACTGTGCATGCAAGTTAAGAGTCAGAAAACAGACAAGTGATTATCTGGG
This sequence comes from Arvicanthis niloticus, assembly GCF_011762505.2. Classification (NCBI taxonomy): domain Eukaryota; kingdom Metazoa; phylum Chordata; class Mammalia; order Rodentia; family Muridae; genus Arvicanthis; species Arvicanthis niloticus. The sequence continues at coordinate 133,608,552 of NC_047661.1, forward strand.
GCTGGGATTGGAAAAAGAATAGAAATTGGTGTTGAATGGACAAAATTGGATTCTGGTGATAATTGTACAGTTGAACAATATTGACTTTTATAGTTAAAATGGGTATATTTTATATTCATTTCATAAATGTATATTAAAACTCATTTTAATGAAAATAGCTTCAAAGTTCAATGAAGTAATTTTAAAGCAATTAATTCTGGAGTGGTGTATATTCTTTGCTTCCTTAGGATCCAGGCTGCATATGAATTTGTTCTTCATAGAATCAATCCCAACATTAACAGGTGTGGCTTACTTTCTTCTGACTAAATTTTTTTCATTGTGGCTACACTGTTGTCTACAAAGCAATATTTAACAGTACAGTATAAAATGAGCCCCTTGGGAGTTGTCCCTAGTTATGCAAGTTATTTCTTCTCTGCTTATCCAATTTTGAGGTGGGACGTCTATATTACTGGCTTTGCCTCAAGGCTCAGGGATCTGTGTGGAAGACAGGGTAGAAAGATTATAAAAGCCAGAAGTGGTGAGTGACGTCAAGGAAATAGTATTTTCTAGGCAGAACAAGGTAGAGGCATACATGAGTTCACAATGGTGGTAAAAGCATGCACAAGACTTGCGCATGCTCAAGCCAGACTAGATTCCAGCACAGAGAAGGGGAGTGGGTGTGAATTACCATCTCCATCTGGGGAGTCATTCCATTTTGTTGCTGCTGGAAGCAATATTTTTATTAATGGTCTGACATTTGATTTATTGACTAGACTCCAGGGCAGTACCTACATCCAGGAGTAGTCTGTTCAACACAAACTGAGAGCAGGGGGAAAAATAGAGGGAGGGGTGGAAGGGACAGAGAAGGAAGGAGGAAGAGAGGAAGTTGAGAAGTTAGGTACATTGGGGAGAAGTATTTAAGAGAAGATGGGGAAGTGGGATAAATATGAAAATATGATGTATCAAATTCTTAAAATTTAGTGCATTTAAGAAAGGAAGTTTAAATTTTAGATGTGTTTATATGTTACATCACATATCAAAACGGGCTTTTTTTGGGTTGGTAGACTACCTTACCTTATCGAGACTTTGAGCTACTGTCCAGTTTCTATATCCTCAGGTTGGTCTAGCTTTTTTTCTGTGCACCCAGCTGTGCACAGAATATATATATATATTCTAACCCACTCAGAAGGTTGTGCTATGTAGCCCTGGCTTGCCTGGCTCTCATTATGTGGCCCAGGATGGCTTCAATTTGTAGCAATCCTCCTACCCCTTACCTCCTAAATGCTAGGATTATAGGTATGTGTCATAATGTCAGGAACTTATTTCCTTCTTTTGTGAATAAACACAAGACCAGTCTTATCTAACATATTCTGACAGCTAATGCCAGAAACAGGAATGATAGAAAATTAAACCAGCCACAGGTGTAGCTTCTTTACATTTTCTTTTTAATAAAATAATTTCTGCTGAAAAATTTAAATCTTCCACACTCACACAATCTTCGCTGATTAAGCATGAAGGAGAGGGACAACATAAAAGGAGGAGGCATAAAGAGCTACAGGGAAGCCTATGAGGTTAAAAATGAGCTTAAAAAGAATGCAACTGAAGGATAGTGACCTTCATGTGAAATGAAAAAGGGGCAGGGAGGAGGATGAGAGAGTTGACAGATTAAGCAGGGATGAGGTAGAGAGTGGAAAGAAAGAGAAGGACCTAGTGGTTCTTGGGTCAGCTAAGTGGATATATGGAATCCTGCTACTTAGTAAGATAAGTTTGAAATATAACAAGAACAACAAAAGCAACAATAACAAACAACAACAAATCCAAATGGACTTACCCTGTATGGCTGAACAATGTTCCTTCCAGAAGACATGGATTATTAATTGAATACCAATGTACAGGGCATGGGATACCTCTCTATGAGTTATTGTTCATAGAGACCCTTAGGGTCTCCAAAATAACACAGGCTAGGGCCACTGACTTTGGTCATCCATCACAATTTTATGATAAAACTTTATTGCTGAGGATACCTCAACAGATATTCTACAGGACATAGAGAAATAAATCATTTAAACTAACCTGGAAGTGTTGTCCCTGCTGGCTAGCTTTTAGTGTCAGTGCCATGAAGGTTTGACACCATGTGTGCATTAGCAGAGCTGATAACTTATTGAGTTATCAAAAAAAGAATTCAGGGAGCTGGAGGAGAGAAAAAGGGCCAAGTACAACCATATTTGATTGTATACATGTATACATTTTTAGTAATAAAGAATAATAAATATATATTTCTAAAGTATGACTTACTAAAAGTTGTTTCAATGACAGTAAATGTATATTAATACAGTTCATCTTCTAGTTTTAAAAACCAAATATTACTGTTAAAATGTATTTTATAAAATCAGCACATTTATTGTATTCAAGTAATATGTGTGATAAAAGCTTAGATTGATACAAACAGATGGTTTTATGATTGCTGACACCTGCTGAGGTGCTCACAGTGACATAAACAGGTTGTTGTAAACTCAGGCCAGAGGCTGTACTGTGACATGATCTTGAGTTCTGGTTCAGTCACTCCTTTAGGTCAGTTTTAAACTGTCTTGCCTCTGATAATAGTTACCTCAGTCACTGATTTCTGTTCTATAATCTTTCAGTGGTTATGTGTTCCCATGAAATCAGAGGGCAGCTTGGCTTACTGCAGTAAGGACATGTCCACGAAGTAAGTTTCCCACCATCTGGACATAGCTGCCAATGCAGTTGCAGCTTTATTAGATTTTAAGCTTTGACAGTGTAAAGTGCAGGGATTCTTCTCCTTCTTCTTCTTCTTCTTCTTCTTCTTCTTCTTCTTCTTCTTCTTCTTCTTCTTCTTCTTCTTCTTCTTCTTCTTCTTCTTCTTCTTCTCCTTCTTTCTCCTTCTCCTCCTCCTCCTCCTCCTCCTCCTCCTCCTCCTCCTCCTCCTCCTCCTCCTCCTCCTCCTCCTCCTCCCTTTTTAAAGCACTTTCATGGCAAGTGCTCTACATTATTTCAAAAATAAATTTCAGGAAACTGAATGTTGGTGATATTTGAAGGGTGATATTGAAAATTCAATATTGATATTGGTGATATTGAAAATTCATAAGAACACACCACGATCTTACAATTTATATTAGAGAAGCAAGAACAAATGATGGCTTGACTTCTTAGAATAGCACATGCTTTTCAGAACATTGTTTCTGAGACATATGAGCAATTATGTGAAAATGACAGTAGTCAGCATACAGCACACCCTGCTGAAAATAATGCTGTGCACACTGAGGAACTTTACAAACACACTCATAAGTATTCATAGACAAACCAAGCTACACATAATTTTAACAAAGGAATCAAAACCCATTTTTTATGTGCACATGAGGTTTATACAAATATCCTTGCATTCTAGACCACTTTCATATTTTGTATATTTGCCATAGCAGAATGCACAAGACAAGCCCAGAATATTCAGAAAGATTCATTTTAGTTCTATAGCATTGATTTTTAAATAAAGTGTCCAATTTTGCTATTTTCTACACAGTAAAATGAAATATAACTAATAGAGGACAAGCTTTTAAATTCAGTGCATTCCATTTGTAATAGAAAGATCCTTCCAGTGGTATCTGGCCAAGCAGTATCTTCAACAAAATGCCTATAACTTCTTTCTTTTTCCTTCTTCCCAAAAGGAATGGCACAAAAAATGCACCATGAAGATCCCTGTTTGATAGACAGCATGCTTCTCAAAGCTTCAATAACAAATATGTCCTATTTCTAATTGTATGTAAGAAATAGGCATTATGGTATGGTTCCCACTTGGGAATCTGTCACTGTGCAAAATAAGCTCACAATGGAACATCAGGCAGGAAAATTGGGCACATTCAGTCTCTGAAGAGTTTGATGGATTAGACAGCTCTCAAATGATAGCTTAAACTATTTAAAAATAACCAAATCATATACAACCGTAGCTTTACACAAAACACAGGGAAATAAAGTTTATGAAGGTTGGGGTTTGTGGGTTTCTGCAACTGATAAAATTTTATATTTACTGCTAGTGATGCCAACAGCGTCACTGGCATTTTCTGGAGAAAAATTAGATCTCTTGGAATATTGCTGTTAAATTTTAACGAAGACCAAACATTGTGTAAAGAGAGGCAGTAAGAAGGCTGCCCCTATTGGCAGGTAGCACACCACAAATGTTTGGTTTCATAACAGGGTTTGGGAGAACTACCTCTCCAAAGTCTACTGGTGCCGAAGCTCCTGCTGCTGCCGCCTCCTCCTCATCTGTAGGTGCCACTGTACAGTCTCAGGCGACTGGGCAAGGGGAACACTCGGGATCTTCAGACGCTAAGATGAGAAAAATCAATTTCAATGCCCAAAAGATGGAACTCCCGAGGTAGAAGGTGACTACAGTAACTACCAGTTGGTCAATATGACAGGGAGGCAGAATACCAACTCTTTTTAAAGTGGTTGTATTCAAATGGGACTTGAGGAAGATATTGCATGGAAGAACAATTCTAGGATTAGGGAAAATATCAGTAATTAAACTTAAGGAAGTGACTGGATGCAGAACACATGCATGCTTCCTTCCCTTAAAGAGAATGCTAGATATCACTGGATAATCAGAGCGCCATTCTGTAGAGTAAATTCTGTGCTGAAATTTCTGAGACTACCTGTGCTTTTGTCAACAAGCTGTTCTGTAAGACAAGAAATGGTGGTGGATGCTGTTCACACCAGGCCAGAGTCATTATCTTCATACATCCCCATTAATGCAGAATACATTTGTTTAATCTTAACATGCTTTTTAAAAACAAGCTTTTATGTAAGAAAAACAAAAGATGCCTGTGGTCTGTCAGTTTGTCTGTTTATCTGTCTATCCTTCTGTCCATCCATCCATCCATCCATCCAACCATCTCCTTCCTATCTATCTATCTATCTATCTATCTATCTATCTATCTATCTATCTATCTGTCATCTATTCCACTCATCTAATCGCTCTTTATATGTATTCCTCTGTAGAACAATGTATTTTACTACATTAAGAGAATTTTTGACTGATGTACCTAGTAGCACATACCTATAATCTTCACTTTTGTAAGTCTGAGGCAGAAGAATGGCAAATTTGAGGACAGTCTGGGGCATATACTAAGACCCAATGTCTAAAAAAACTAAATTTCTAATTAGGAGATTATATTTGGTTTGAAACAAGCAATTCCTTTTCTTTTTAAATAAATATTTAATTTTGATGGCTTCATGTTTTAATAAAATATGTACACCTTCTGTTCTGAAAATAGGTCTAGACATGAATGAAATATTGTAAATATATTTTAAAACGTCATTTAAAAGAATATTTACTATCTTGGAAACCATAGTACATCATGGCTGTTAAGTAAAGAAACCATTTTCAGAATCTGGCATTTTTTCACAGGCACTTGTACTGGATCCATTACATTTCATGCGTGGCAGAGTGACAGATGAGCACAAATTATGACAGATGCTCATTGAGCAGAATTTGTCATAGAGAGCCATTCTGAGTCAGTCAATCCAACCGTTTCCTGCTTTCCTTTACACTTTACTTCCAGGAAGGCCATCAATCTCAGATTTTAGTTAATGGCTGATATATTGCTTTGTTCACATTTTTGATGTACTATATTTTATTTGTATTAAATGTTACACTTTTATTAAATCAAATAATTTAAAAAGTAGATATTCTCAAGTAATAAAGCACAAAGCAAACTACAATCCCTCAGATCAATGCAATTACAGCTATACAGAATATTAATCAATGGAGAAATAATTTAAGCTACAATTAGAAGTTTCTCTTCACAGTAAAAGAAGTTTTGGAATTTCAATAAAAATGAAAATGTAATATTTCTTTATAGTATATTTACATACAACTAAAATTAGTTCACATTAACCCTCAAGTATTTTCACATTAAATGTTGGGAAAACTTACAAATCTATATGATTATCAATCACATTAGAAGCACTTGGCAAATGGTTTAAAAGTTAAAGAGCACTAGGATTGAACACCAAAGCAATACATTTCTTATTGGTGTGTCTGACAGCCAATGTACATTCATGGTGTGTATATTTTGTATTCAGATTTTGTTACAAATTGGGCTTTTTTCTTTGTTTTTAGGCATAATAAAGCACCATTTAAAAGAAATGTTTATTTTCATGTTGATATGAAAATGTATGCCTCTTGACATTTTTATCTTGTCATTAAAGACAAAAGAACACATGCAGAATGTTATAGAAAAATAATGCATCCCTAGATTTGAAATACATGGCTGTATTTAAAATTTTTTTAAATTAAAATATAATTTCATCATGTCTTTCCTTTTTTTTTCTCTCCAACCCTTCCCATGTACTCACCTTTCTGTTTCTCAAATTCATGGAGTCTATTTATTTAGCAGTTGTTTTATGCATATATATATGCATAAATATATATATATATATTCCTAAATATAAATAAACACTACTCGGTGACTGAATTTTGTAAGTCATTAGTGAATCAAACTAGAAAGTTCAAGTCTAGCTTAAGTTAAGGACACTCATGCTCCTCTTCAGATAATTTGGAGGTAGGCAACCTTCTAGTTACCGTTAAAAAAATCATGTCTTGGCACTTTGTCTCAGATTTCTGTCTGATTATTTGTTGTTCTCATGTGTCATAAATGACTCAAGAATAAAAATGTCCAACAAAATGTTAATATATTTGTCATTAATAATATTATTCTCATTTCACTATTGAAGCATCCGGACTTAAGCACCATCTAAACCATCAAGAATTATAAAATTTCTATTTCTTTTTGACCTTGAAGCTGGGGCACAAGTACACATAATTTTTAAAAACATAAGTAGATAAATGTGTTTTTAAAAGATATTTAAAAAATAAGTCTAAAATTAAGATATAATTATATCACCCCCCATACCCCCTCATTTTTTCCCTCCAACCCTTCCTATGTATCCTCCCCACCTTGGTTCTCTCTCAGATTTATGGTCTCTTTTTTATTGTTATTTTAAACACACATACACACATATATGCACACACACATTCTTAAGTACATGCTCAGTTCATATAATGTTATTTGTAATGTATGTGGTTTCAGGGCTAACAACTTGTTTTTGGATAACTCATTAGAGACTAATCCCTAGGGAACACCTTTTTTTGCACTCTCAGCATTTTCCAGTTGCTTGTAGCTCTTTGATTAACACTGAGGGCACATGAGCTTTCTCCCTTCTATGTCAGCTGTGTCAGCACTGGTGCCCCCATTGTTCAGATCTTATATAGGCGGCTATGTTGGTGAGATTTTACAGAGGTAGCTTCTCTAACATTTTTGGGAGATGAAATCTCTCAGCAAACTCATTGTTCCTCTGACACAATCTTTCTGACCCACTTCCGCTGTGATCTGTGAGCCTTAGGTGCAAGAGTTGTGTTGTAAATCTAAATACAATTTAGGCAAGCAACATTGTGTTCTTAACATATATTAAATAAATTTTCCCAATCCATATGTCATTAGACATATGAGATAAATAAAACTCATTAAACTGTGAATTTGCATTTTTATTATAGAATTGACTCCTTTGCCAGGTAGTCTCTAGCCAAAAAGCAAGAAAACATAAAAAATGCGGCTTAAAAAAATCTAAGAGGATGAATTAAGTAAATGCAAGTATGTTCAAGCTAAATTAAGTTTTAAAATAATTTTATTCTAAAATTTACATAGTAACATTTTCAATATTGCACCTATCTGTTATGCTATTACAAAATGAGATAAATAAATAACTAGTAGGTTGTTTATTCAAAGCCTGCAAGTGTCTCTAGAATAAGGAGTTAAATGGTAAGGAAAGGGACAGAGTGAATGCAAGACCTGTTGAATGCAAGAAGTAATTCTATTTTAGCTCTTCTTCTTCTTTTTTTTAAGCATTCATGAAACAATGAAAAGAGAGAATTCCAGGCATAGGGTCTGATTAAAGTTTTAAAGCAAGTAACTTAGACTGTTAAGGAGGGAGCTGCTTTCCTTATACACCTCTCTCTTAACTACACTCATCTGGTTCAACACCAGAGGAAGTTTTCTATCCTTTAATGTAGGTGCAGTGTCTATTTGTGTCCTCATCCTAGTCTCTGCTCACCTCTTCCATGAAGGACATTGCATTCTGTCTTTCTTTGTATTTCTCTTCAGTGCCAGCCTCTCTACTAGCTCCAGACTTGGAGGCTATAGGCAATCTACATCCTGCTGCTCCCCATCAGAATGCTTATATGTCTACCTGACAGTTGTCACAAGTGAACATTTATCTTCTGCTCATTGATGATCTTCTATTGAGAATGCAACATATACAGGCAGTGAATACAACTATAGAGAGTGAAGGGTAATGGCAAGGACTGTATTCTAAAGGAACTGTCTATTCTTTTTCTTGGTCTTTTTGTTTGCTGTTGTGTTTGGGGGACAGAGATTTGGTAAGTAGCCATGCTGTCTTTGATCTCACTATATCACTCGGGCTGGCCTCAAACACATGGTAATCCTCAGCAAGCAAAGGCTGAGGTTATCAGTGTATGTAACATACATGATCTATTTCAGTTCACAAACCATTCTCTTTTTAATCTACAGAGTCTGTACCCATTGATTTGGTTTAGTTGATGTAATTTTTTGGTGATGTGAAAGAAATTCTAGGCTGAATTTCACATCTGGTCTTCTTGGGGCAATCTTAGACAAGGCACGTTACTTTTCTGGGCTGCAGTATGCTCAGTATGGAAAGGACATTATGATGCTTCCTCAGTCTCCTGTGATGCTAAAATCAGAACACACACCATGCCATCCTGTGTCCAGCACATAGAAGCCCGGGGCATCACTGTGAGGTGTCAGTATCCACAAATCATTACAACTCCTCCAGCCAACATCTCAGGCCTTCCCATTGGAAGGTGTGTATTTTGAACACTGGTTAATTTCTTTCTACTGACTTGCTGATTTTCTCTTCATGTAACAGTATAATTTCACTTATGGCTTTTTCTCTGTCTCTTAAATGTTCACTGTATCAATTTTATTTCTTAAATATTTGAGAAGTTGGTTCTTTTTAGTACATCTCTGTTGTCACTGATTTATACCATAGACTAATTTTTACTTTGCTTGCTATAATAACCTGTTAATCTAACTCTTTCTTGAATTCATGTTCCATATGATTGTCAAAAGGAATGCAGCCTCATAGTTTCTATACGGACTGAGTTGCATCACCTAAAAATGATATCTTAGTTAGACATCTTAATTTCTAGCACCCACAACATTTGGCTGGTTTTTAAAAAGTCATTAATTTAAAATGGAGCTATCAAGGTGGACCTTAATGCAATATGATGGCTATGCTTTACAGTGGTGATACACACACACACACACACACACACACACACACACACACACACACACACATACATAAAGGCTTTACAGTGGCACAGGGATGGCATCATTCTCTGTAATCTCAGGAAAGTGGCTGCACAGAAACCACCTCTGAAGGCACCCCCAGAGTGATCAGACTAGATTCACTGGGGACATGCCTGCCTCTTGGTGATGTCAATAAAGCTTACTAACAAGTTCAAACAGATCTCTTCCTTTCCCTGAATCTCTCCAACCTCAAACCACCATTCATAACACGAACAATTCACTAAAACCCGAGTTCACCCAAATAGAAAACAGTCTCCCTTTATTACCCTTTCCTTCAATCTTGAATGATTCCAATATAGTTATCCACTAAAGTGTTTGACTTTTTCCTTAGTATGTCTTGTGTTTTATCTACTTCACTGCATTGATACGAATTGTTTCTTATGATTTGTTGGCACACAGAAACTAAAAGTCTATCTTCAGACTCCTAAACTCTCCCTCAAATTTGTCTTGTAATTTGAATATTACTACATGTTTTCATTCCTCAGCTTAGAGCTCTGCAGTAGACCTTAGTTTCTTCAAAACCAATATTCTTTCATAGGCCAGTATATGTGTTAGATGTATCAGCACCTATACTGACAAATTATTTATTGTACATTCAAAGTTAGAGACAAAAGACAAAGAACAAAAACCTTGCAATATATTTCTCATCAGAACGGAAGTAAAAATGCTTTTGAAAAGTTCTCTAATCATTGCTAAACTTGGGACACTGGTATTACATAAATACCATGAAAAAGTGACATATTTTTCCTATTGTGCCTTTTATGTATAAACTTTTTGGGGCTTAGTCAATTATAATTATTGGCAAAAGTAATAAACACATTGCTAAAAGCATTATTGCTCTAAGAATAAGTCTTAGAGTCTGATACAGTCATCAGCTTTTAACTTGGGAGCTTAATAATGCCTTGACAGTAGACAGCAATTACCAAAGGAGTGTGGCTGTGGCGTTGACATTTTATGGTAAACAATTAATTTCAAAGCTAATTGAAAGAAACTTTGCTGTGAATAACAGCATCATGAAGTCTGGTTATTGTTAGACTTTGATTATGAGTTCCAAGAGTGTTCTGGTGTTTTTATTTCCTGGGCCTGCTGCTGATAATTGTGTCATCTTTAGACATATGTTTCATGAGTAGAATGTGATAAACAACCCTTGGATCAGAGGGTGCATGTTTGAAAAGTCTGCCTGACATTAGAGCCTATTTAATTTTTTTACTAACATTTGGTTTTTGTGTGTCCATTACAGAGTTCTTGCTGTGCAACATTGGAGAGCATACTCTTCCCTCCAGCATTATTCTGCAGCTGCTGACCTCACTGTCTTTTCCTCTCTGGCATGGAAACTGCCTTCTTGGGAAGCCACTGCTTCTAAAGAAGGTATCTGTGGTCTTGGGTGAGAGAAAGCAGTGCCAAAATTATTTTTCTCATGTAGTACCACTTGTTGTTTTTCCTATTCAGATCCACTGAACAAACAACCAACCCAAACAAACCCCAAACAAAACAAATACAACCAACCATGGCCAGTAGTAGCCTTTAGTGATTTTTTCATCCTGATACCACAGTGCTAGAAATAACAACACAGCTGAAGCTGTAGCTCCCTCTTGAGTTTATCTTGTTTCATTATTTTGCAAGTTGAGAATGACTGTCTTAGGGAATGTGTGTCAATTCACTATTGAGAGTTAGATGGGTGCCTTCAGACATTCATTTCTCTTTAAAATTTTCATTTACCTAAGGCTTCTTTTCTATTGGGTAATAGCATCCAGGCAATCTCACTTCTTCATTACTGCCAGTGAGTCTCAAGTTGTCATGGTCACAGTTAATTGCCAATTCACCCCTGAGATACATAATATGGGTTTGCTAGCCCTGCCTTTCTGTGTTATCTCTACATAGGGGATTATCTTCAGTGGCCAGCTTATCCTGATGCTCTGCAAGGCCTTAGCTCTCTGCCTGGAGCAATCTTACACCTATTAGTGTTGATGCCCTTCCAGCAGCAATTCTTAGCTTTGCTTCCAACAATTAGACTCCATTAAGCCCTGTGCATAGAATGCAGCAGGTATTTAATGAGTACTTGCAGAACTTTGGGTATATACTCTATAGATGGTCAGCGAAAGCCTTTGCTAACATCATGGATAAACTGTAAGACTCTGCAATGTTACTCTATGTACTGTTTTGTGGCGAAGGGAGTTGGTTCCCCTGGGCCACTGGAGGTGGGGTAATATAATTTCTGTCAGCTAGGATATCCTCAGGTGAAATTACTAGATTCATCCTATTTTCACATTTTTGTTAAATACTAATTCTATCATCAATGGCTAATGACAAAACATTTTGATTGAAAATGGATGCTGACATTTGGTCAAGGGCCAATTAACCTTTTTCTCCATTCTTTCCTCTCCTTCTCTAACAAGTCAGCATTCCTAGGACATCAAAAGGGCATATCAATTCCTGGCCTTCATTAGACCTTATAGGTTGCCATAAACACTTGGGGTGTTTTTTTTCCCCCACACAAAGCAATATGGCTTCTATTCCTTAAGAGAATTGCTTCTAATCCTGAAGAGAAGCCCCTAAGCACATTCATTATTCACATTTTCAAGTCTCTCCCTAATGACTAGGAAATGCTGATACATTTTGTGTTGAGTACATTTCAGTGGTGGTAGAAACCTTGCAAAGTGTCTTTTTGTGTGATGGTATAATTGCCATATTGCCTTGACTACTCTGGATAACTGCTGTTCTTAACAAAATGACAGAATAGATATAGGGGTTTAAGTGTTGATTACCAGTGTTTGAAAGATTCAAAATGAGCAGACGACAGGAGACAGGAAATAGGTGATTCTGATGACAAGCTGAACTAAAGCCCAGGCAACGGGCATTTAGAAAAGGTAAATGATTTTTTTTTTTTTAAATTTGCTGTGTGGTTATTTGGTCATTACCTCTACATATTAGCTTCATGTTGGTATTGTTGACCTGAGGTGAAAGATTGGGTTTATTTTACCCATCCTTCTGTTTTCTGCATGGAGTCAAGTGTTGTCTACAGAAATGGTAAATAAGCAGTTGCTGAGTGGATCTCATATTGAATGAACTTGAAGGTTACATCCATATTCTGCATCCAATACACTGACCACTCTATCATGCAGTAAGTATGGGGAAAAGCTGAGATTTCTCTCATGGAGAAATCTGAGACACTCATCTGTGTTAACACAGAAATTATAAATGTGTACTTGGAAAATCCAGTGGTTGGAGGGGCTACTTTATATTGCAAGGACCATTAAAGACCTTTTAGGGTAAATGGCATTTGATTTGAGATTTGAATGATAAAAAGGAGGCAGAGAGTTCCAGACAGAAGGAAATGAATAAGCAAGTTAGACAGACTTGACAGAGCTTTTTGACTGACTAATGTGGGAGTAAGAAATAGGTCTGAGATGATTCACAGGCTCTAGAAAATGTTATTTCTATTAGTTGAGCTTGGAAATGCTAGACAAAATGCAGACAGTGATGTAGAGGATGAGCCCAACTGCCCTAATTCAACTTCAGAGCTCCTGTGAGGTATTGAACTTAAGATAGAGACTCCAGAGTGTGCCCACTAAGGTTAGAAGGGGACAGCCCTGAAAGAAGAGCCACCAACACACTATAAACTCTTAATCTGCTAATTTCCCAGTGAACTTGCTAGGACATGCTTCCCACTTGCTGAACATGCTTCTTTTTCTGTTAAGTGTCTTTTGTGCCCTAACTCCCAAGTTCATGACCTCTTCTTGAATTATTTACCCATACAACACATACACAAACATACACACATATATACATACACACACACATACAAACAATACAAACATACACACACCAAATGAGAACATTTAGTGTGTGTGTGTGTTGAATATTCATAATGGGATAACCCATCAAGGAGGTTGTCCCTGAAGAGGACAGTCTTCCTTTCTCAGCAGTCATTAATTGCCTATAGCTCTTCATGTAGGGGCGTCATCTTGTGAGATTTTCTCCATCCACACTGGTATAACTACTGGTGATTTTGCTGTATTTGTCTTGTTCATGTGACTGCATTGTTGAGATTTCATGGTGTAGCTCCCTGTCCTCTGACTCAAAATATTTCTGAGTGCCCACCTCTTCTGTGTGTGTCTGTCTCTGTCTGTCTGTCTGTCTGTCTGTCTGTCTGTCTGTCTTTCTGTCTCCTCCTCTCCTCTCCTCTCCCCTCCCCTCCCTTTCCCTGCCCTCCCCTCCTTTGCCCTCCCCTCCCTTCCCTTCCCCTCTTCTCTCCTCCCCTTTCTCCTCCACACCCCCCCCCCCGAATCTGTCAATGGCCCAGAGCTTCCCCCCCACCCCCCGGAATCTGTCAATGGCCCAGAGCTTTCCATGTTGGGTTTGCTGGCTAGCCAACAATGCCCAGGTATTTTTTTTTCCACTTCCACAATGCTGAGCTTACAGGAGTCCATTGTTATGCTTGGCTTTTTAATGTAGGTGCTAGATATTGAATTCTTCCCTGTGCTTGTAAGGAGTATACTTCTCATTGATGAGCTAGGTTCACAACTTTAAGAAAATATTTTTTTAATACTGTATTGGGATACATACTGTTTTCTTTATTCCCAGATGAGGGCAATAATTCTTCTTTATTAAAAAACCAGCAACTTTTGTGATTGATTTTGAAGGCATTGTGCTGAATAGAGAGAATCCAAGGTAGAGTATGCCTGTGTGTACTGGCATGCTGGAGACTATACTGCTAGATACATGGCAACTGAGGATTACAATGGATCACTCAACAAGGAATATGACCTCAGAGAGTTGCTCTACTTCTCAGATACTTTTCAACAGGTTCCAGAAAGCTAGAATTTAGTAATTGATGTTACAATTTGTCTATGAGCTGCAGGAACACCTGTAATTCTAGCTCCATCACACACAGGCATGGAAGCAAACCACCAAAAATGAGTGTCTGGTCTGGGAGCCAGCCTGAGCTTCTTATTAGCCATTGAGGTATGGCCATTGTAGCTGGAACCACTAGCTACCAGTAGATTTCTCTTGCAGATCAATGTTCCATCTCCTGAAGAACAGCTGGGATTTGTAAGTCAATTCCCCTGGGTGCATTATGCTCACTCATTATGCCAGACCTGTTGGCTGCACTTTTGTTTTTCTGTCTGATTTTCATTGCAAGCTTTCTGTAATCTGGACCTGTGCAATCATTCTTTCTGTCCAGCAAACTCCAAAATTGAATATGTTGTGTTTTAGGAGCCAAAGCACCCATGTGTAATTATCAGATCACACATGTTTTGATAAGTCGGCATCTGATGCAAGGCCATGCTATTCTGTGCTCATTGATCAATGTTTGGACATCTACTTACTCAATAAACCTAAAGAGCATCATAGAAAATTTCTAACACTGCTGAGAATGTGGATTCTATAGTGGATTAAAAAATTCATATTATTATTGCACCTAAAGTATACCAATAGAAGCCTTTATCAACTTTTCTATGATTCAATACCTTGGATGTTTGTAAAATTAAAGAATGACTTCTGTAAATTTGTGTGATTTGCCATATCTATATTTTCAGTAGTTTTAAATAATTCAGATATCCTATGCTTGCCTTTTACCCACTTGCCACTCTTTATAGACCCTCAGCTGACCCAAGTACATAAGCCAGTACATTTCCACCACATTTTTCTCTGCAGTTGTATAATTGTGTACAAAATACATGAAGCTATAGAGTCATTAGTTTATAAATTATATTATCTGATATGTTCTTGAATGTCCCTTCCCTGCACAACTATAACTTGTTGACATGTGTTTATAACTTCTCTGAACCATCATTGTTCAGGATTCACTCTGATAATAGACTTTTCTTAGTCTTGTTTTCCTTGGTAATAAATATGCCTGCTAACTGTTTTTAACATGTCATAAGACAGTCTAATAGAATTTTGTATCAAGTGGATTCCTTACTGTGACAAGTATATTTACTAAATAGTTTATCCTTTCTCACTGAATTAAATGACCAACATTGTCATGATTTAAATCCTTACAAACACTGAGATCTACTTTTGTCTTCTTATTGTTTTTACTGTTAATTTTTTTATTTGAATATATATTTGAAAAGAACTTTGAATACTGTCTTTTTATGTATGTTAAGGTAACTTTTCTACTGTTAATATTACATGTTAAAAATTCATAGCTGACATATATCACTTATTTTTTCTCACTTGAACATAAATTTTCTCATCTAATTAAAAGCCTTTGCAAACTTTAGGAACATTTAGTTGAACTTATTCTGAACTTCATAAATAGAAATATCATTTGAGATATTAAATCTTTTTTATTGGATATTTTATTTACATTTCAAATGTTATCCCTTTTCCTGGTTTCCTCCCCTGGAAAACCCTCTATCCCATGCTCTTTCCCTCTGCTTCTATGAGTGTTCCCCCACCTACCCACCCACTTCCAGCTCCCTGCCCTCTAGTTTCTTTACACTGGGGCATCAAGATTTCATAGGACCAAGGGCCTTGCCTCCCATTGCTGCCAGACAAGGCCATCCCCTGCTACATATGCAGTTGGAGCTATGGGTCCCTCCATATGTACTCTTTCGTTGGTGGTTTAGGTCCTGGAAGCTCTGGGGGGGGGGTTGTTCTGGTTGGTTGATATTGTTGTTCTTCTTATGGGGTAGTAAACCCCCTCAGCTCCTTCAGTTCTTTCTCTAATGCCTCCATTGGGTACCCCCTTGCTCAGTTCAATGATTGGCTGCAAACATCTGCCTCTGTATTTGCTAGAGCCTCTCAGGAGACAGCAATATCAGGCTCCTGTTAGCATGCACTTCTTGGCATCCACAACCGTATCTGCATTTGGTGACTGTTTATGGGATAGATACCCATGTGGAACAGTCTCTGGATGGCCTTTTCTTCAGTCTCTGCTCTACACTTTGTCTCCTTGTTTGCTCCTATGAGTATTTTGTTCCCCCTTCTAAGACTGAAGCACCCACACTTTGGTCTTCCTTCTTCTTGAGCTTCATGTAGTCTGTGAATTGTATCTTGGGTAATCTGAGTTTTTGGGATAATATCCACTTATCAGTGAGTTCATACCCTGTGTGTTCTTTTGTGATTAAGTTATCTTACTCAGGATGATATTTTCTAGTTTCATCCACTTGCCTAAGAATTTCATGAATTTATTGTTTTTAATAGCTGAGTAGTACTCCATTGTGTAAATGTACCACATTTTCTGTATCCATTCCTCTGCTGAAGGACATCTGGGTTCTTTCCAGCTTCTGGCTATTATAAATGAGGTTGCTATGAACATAGTGGAGCATTTGTCCTTGTTATATGTTGGAGAATCTTTTGGGTATATGCCCAGGAGTGGTATAGCTGGGTTCTCAGGTAATACTATGTCCAGTTTTCTGAGGAACTGCCTGACTGATTTCTAGAGTGGTTGTATCAGCTTGCAATCCCACCAACAATGGAAGAGTGTTCTCTTTTTTCCACATTCTCGCTAGCATCTGCTGTCACCTGAGCTGAACTTAGCCATTCTGACTGGTATGAGAAGGAATCTCAGGGTTGTTTTGATTTTCATTTCTCTGATGACTAAGGATGTTGAACACTTCTTTAGGTGCTTCTTAGTCATTCAATACTCCTCAGTTGAGAATTCTTTGTTTATCTCTGTATCCCATTTATAACAGGGTTATTTGATTCTCTGGAATCTAACTTCTTGAGTTTTTTGTATATATTGGATATTATTCCTCTATTGAATGTAGGATTGGTAAAGATCTTTGTCCAATCTGTTGGTTGCCATTTTGTCCTATTAACAATGTCTTTTGCCTTATAGAAGCTTTGAAATTTTATGAGATCGCATTTGTTGATTGTTGATCTTAGAGCATAAGCCATTGGTATTCTGTTCAGTAAATTCTCCCCTGTGTCCATGTGCTTGAGGCTCTTCCCCACTTTCTCTTCTATTAGTTTCAGTGTATCAGGTTTTATGTAGAGGTCCTTTATCCACTTGGACTTGAGCTTTGTACAAGGAGATAAGAATGGCTCAATTAGCATTCTTCTACATGCTGATCTCCAGTTGAACCAGCACCAATTGTTGAAAATGTTGTCTTTTTTCCCCCACTGGATTGTTTTAGCTTCTTTGTCAAATATCAAATGACCATAAGTGTGTGGGCTCCTTTCTGGGTCTTCAGTCAATTCTATTCCACTGATCTTCCTGCCCGTCTCTGTACCATTACCATGCAGGTTTTGTCACTATTGCTCTGTAATACAGCTTGAAGTCAGGGATGGTGTTTTCCCAGAAGTTCTTTTATTGTTGAGAATATTTTTTGCTATCCTGTGTTTTTTTTTTATTCCAAATGAATTTGCAAATCGTTCTTTCTAACTCTATGAAGAATTGTGTTGGTATTTTGATGGTGATTGCATTGAATCTGCAGATTGCGTTTGGCAAGATGGCCATTTTTACTATATTAATCCTTTCGGTGCATGAGCATGGAAGATCCTACCATTTTCTGAGATCTTTTTCAATTTCTTTCCTTAGAGACTTGAAGTTCTTGTTATACAAATTTTTTACTTGCTTGGTTAGAGTCACACTAAGGTACTTTATATTCTTTGTGACTATTGTGAAGGGTGTCATTTCCCTAATTTCTTTCTCAGCCTGTTTATCCTTTGAGTAGAGAAAGGCTACTGATTTGTTTGAGTTAATTTTAAATCTTATGTAAGAAATATTTTTCACTATTTTCACATCTTCTTTGTTCACCAACAATAATTTATTTCATATGTCCTATGTCTTTACTATGAAATTTGCTACTCTGTTTTATTTAACTTTGTTGCTCTAAGAAATGCAATATTTATTTCCATTTTTGTTTTCTGTAATTTTCTCCTAGGAGGTAAAAATATTGACATTTTAATATTCATATTGTCTCTAACTATCTTGAAAAATCATTTTTATTCTGGGGTTGTTGAGATGGGTCAGTAGAGGACCAGGATTCAATTCCATGGAGACTCAGACCATTTGTAACTCCAGTTCCATGTATCTGACATCCTCTTTCTGGTCTTCACAGTACTAGGCATGCATGCAAGTGCATGCATATACACACATACACATGCACACACACATGCACATACATACCACACCACACCACACCCCATGCCAGTCATACACATAAAGTAATATTAAAAGATGCTATTCATTTTATTATTGTAATAAGTCTCAGATTTCCCAGTGCATGGCACAATTATGTGTCAGCAAGGGCATCACCATTACTTATTTTCATTTGGTGTCACAAGCCTCGCAAAGATTTTTTTGGTTCCTCACCCACCTATAAAAGTTGATCAATAAATATTAAGGCTTCAGGTTAGGCTCAGGGACAAGCATATGTATGGTATGGAAAAAAAAAAAACTATGGTTTAAGCCTCAGCTTAACAAGCAAGTGAAGGAAGAAAGAAGAGAATTGTGTGATGATGGGCAACTTGTTCAACCCATTAGTTTTTGCTTTCTTCATTATAGAATGGAAATGGATAACACACACACATAATATATATATATACATATATGTATCCTGGTGGCACCATGTGAGCTGAGCATGTTGACACATATAAAATGTACCTAGTGTCTGTGAAATGAAATCAAAAGTCTACAGATGACCTGAGAAATAACCCTACCAAAAAATGACAGCTGAATAAAATACAACAATTACATGTCTATTTCCTAGTGAAGGGCTTAAAGTTTAAACATAACACATAAAACTTTTACTGAGAAAACTGAAATCATATCAACAAAGAAAGATGAAAGGCAAATAAGGTGACCAGTTAAGGTTTGAACACCTGCTGAACTAGAGAACTGAGTCCATCAGTAAGATGAGATAGAAATGAATATAGTCAGTATAAATTCTCACATCACTTAGTTCATTTAAACATTTTAATACATGAAGATTAATACATTAAGATTAATGTCTCCAAATAGTTATTTATTATTAATTATGAATTAATTTGAATAGATCCTCTACAGTGGAAAGTTTTACTGCTTTCATTGAGTATAAAGAGCTTATCCTATTTGTTAGTTTGAAGAAATTATTTTCTACCAATTTGAATTCCTTATATATTTTCTACCAATTTGAATTGCTTATGTATTTTCTACCAATTTGAATTCCTTACATTTGTGTCAACTTTGTTAACTTTAAGAAAAGCATTACAGTTAGATAGAGAGGTTGGCATTTTAGTTTTTATAATTTAGCTAAGAAAATCATCTCTCAACATAATTATTTTATAGTTATTTTTCAAAATAAAGAGATTTAAGAAGATTGAAATGCATTAACTATTGCAATAGCTATCACAACAAATAAAAGAGAATAAGAATTCTTGGTTGGTTAAAATCATAACAAAAACTAGTATTAATATAGGAGGATAAAACATTCAAACCAGTTGTCTATGAATAGCATATTAGGTCAGAGAATTATAATTCAATATGCAATAAATATATATGCCTATATGGATAGGTGATGCTAAAATAACAGGTTAGAGAAAATATCAAATTTTAGACACTCAAATGAACATTTACTGTAAACTTAAATCTACATTCTAGTTGCAAGAAATTTCCAACACTTTCTGTTCTAATACATGTATTAGTATAGACCTTATCTGCACAGATGATGCATTCTGAACCCTTCAAAGCAGAAACATGGAATATCATGGGTTATAGACAGCCAAGGCAAATGTTTAGGGGGAGCTGAGGGGTGTTTCTTACCAATTATAAACAGTGGCATTCATTTTTAGTCAGTTACTTGGGATCAATTATACACACACACACACACACACACACACACACACACACACACACACCTTATCATCATCACTATCTCCTCTCAGACCTATCAATATCTGCCTTGCATACATAGGTTTTCTGACACTGTGCTGACATGTTTACAGTTGTTACAGCTTTCTGCTGAGTAATCTTTCATCACTATGTAACCAGCAACGTTCCAAGCATTCTGGAGGTCCCTGAGAAGAGTAGCATGAAAAGATTCCAAAGATTCTTCCTTAGAATCAGAGCGCAGCCAACTTAGTAGATAAAAACGGGTCCTTGAGACTCAAGCAATCCAGCCATATGTGTCTGACTCATGGTTTAGAGGCAAGAACTGATTCTAATATCATCCCTCTGCTTTCTGAGCAGATGTTATCTGGATTCACTGTAACCGACACTATGAAGGACAGAGGAAAAATCAGAATCAGAGACTTGGTCAGAGTTTCCAACTTGAAGGATGCCAGGCATGAGGGAGAGAGTGCCAACAGAGACCTACTAGTCTGAAGATGCAAGAATGGCCTGGGCCGTTCATTCATTCTGCATCCATTATTATCTAGAGCACAGAAAACTAGTGTCAGATTTCTGAGAAGTTTCTCTTGGCTTCTTTTTGTTCTCTACTGAAGCAAACATAGTAATCACTTTCATTTACTAGACATCAAACAGCATGAGAAAATATTGGGGAAGTGTACGCATTGTACTAATAAAATGTTTAACTACGTAGACTGCTTGCAAATGAGTTAGAGAGGGTGGGTGATGGCCCTTAGGCCTGGACAGTACCCAAATTCATGCTTACTCCATTGTAATGTACATGCTCTTTCACATTGTTGTGGTTCTCAGGGAACTGGAGTCTGGTTTAGGAAACAATTTAAGTTTTTAGCAACATAAAAAAAGATGAAAGTTTTTTTTTTTTTTTATTAAAACCCTACTTGTACACTTTTCAAATTTATATTGGATTTTAACAGAATATTTTTATTTTGCTGTTAAATTACTTACACAGTGAATCTAACAGTTGTTTTGTTCAAAACAAATACTTATTTTTTAAATAAATACTCTTAAAACAACAACTTCATTCTTTATGAGATTGTAAAGATGTATGTGTCCCTACTGCAACAGGTTACTTCAAAGAAATTTGTTTTAAAAATAGCTTATGATATACTAAAAATTCAGATCCTTGTTTCATCTTTCTTGTTCAGTCATCCCAGAGCAAAAGTCAGTATGTCTTTCCATCCAAAGTTACAAATGGTAAGTTGTGATTAAAACAAATAAACAGGACATTTTAGGAGAGTTATCTTTGTTACCATTATATTCAAGGATCCAATATACCATGGTTAAAAACCAGAAGGGTGCTGATATTTTTCTTTTATTTTTTCTTTTATTTATTTACATTTTAGATGTTATTCCCTCCCCCCATCCCCCCATAACCCCCCCCCTATCCCATCCTTCCTCCTTCTTTTTGCTTTTATACCATTTTAATTACATGCAAGTATTAAGGTCAGTTCTAGGTTGAGGGACTAGCAATAAAAAAGATGCAAATAGTCAAGGAACAAGCAAAGGAATGAACAAATTTTGATGATCATTCCTGTGATCACTATTTCTAAGGGTTTATCAGGAAGACAAAAATATCTGAGCCTACTTCCCTGTCCTACCCCAAAATCATTTTCATGCCTGAAGCCTACTTCTTTGTTCTAGCCTAAGATTTATATTCCTGCCTGAAGTTACTTCTTTGTTCTAGCCTAAGATTTTCTTACTATTTATTTTGAGTGGGATATCTGCCATAGTTTATAAGGAGGTAACTTTATAAACTGATGTTGAGTATGAGCTGTTATATTTGATTAACAGTTTTAAACATGTAGATTACTGATGTGCACTAAGGGCTTCAGATTTCTTGGTACCACTACAGAATCCAGGGATCATCTGGGTTCATATTTCTCATCCATGCTCAGCACTATGTGTTGATACTGTGTTTTCCTCATCTGGAACAGAATCTTTTAAAATGTTTCTACAGCAGCCTGAAAACTTACTGCCAATAAAAATAGTTCTGCCAGTTACTATACATAAAGAGAAAAAAATGGAGGGACTGATTTTTATTGAGAACACTAGCCAGCAGAATGTCATCCAACTGTGGCTTCTTCTACGGTTTTAGATTAGACCCTGAATCCTCATCAGTTTTATCAGGCTTACAGCATAGCATTCAGACCATGACTCACTTAAAGGCTACAGCATTCCCAGCATGACATTTTAACAAGCTATAGAAACTTCTGGAAAAGGTTTCAGCAGCTATTTACAGTTGTATTATGGGTTTTCTGATCCAAAGTACTTGAACTGGTGTGTTTCCTAAGTAAGTGTTTGGTCATCTAGAAGAGGCCACATGGCCTCACAGTGCCCTTTCCTGCTTGGCCGTGTCTTTCTTTCAGACACATTTGAATTTCACAGTGTCACAGAAACTCACATTTTGGAATATGTTCCACCAAATATTTTATAATGAAGTTTAATCTCAGAATCTACTAAAACTTGATACTTATTTTCATCATTGAAATTGAGAACATACTAGAATGACTAACCTAAGATAAACAAGTCTATGCACTACTCAGGTTCAGTAGTTAAGCCATGTGATGACATTGCCAACACATTTGAAAACAAAAATTATCAACAAAACTGAACATCTGGTATGCTCTCCCTAAAGCCCGGGTAGTGGCTGTCAATGATGTAAGATAAAGAGAATGTAAATTATATTTGAATTATTAAGTTGTCAGTGACCAAAAATCTTTTGTGGTAGACAGATTGTTTAATGCACTTAGCTTCCTATTAACTTACTGTCTTTAAAAACTTAAGCGTTGGCCAGGTGCCCAGCTGCTTGGTGTAACCAGATGCACTGAGGTACTTACTTTAGGTTATGGCACTGGCACCTGCTTTCATGTAGCAAATGTTCTTTGGGAACATTTGCCTCCAATGTGGAAAGAAAGAAAATGAATGAATGAATGAATGAATGAATGAATGAAAATTTTACAGTTCTTCCATGTACAGTTTTCGGACTTCTTGGGGGATATATTTATACCATTCCCTCATTTATATTGTGTCCAATTCCTTTCATTCTTCAAGCTTCTGTTCTTACAACCACCTTAATTTTCTCCTGCATTCTTTTTTTCCTTTCTGCAGGACCATTCCTACTAGGTTGTAAGGACACATTAATCCAACAGTTTCTATGAGACTGTCCTTGTCTGGTTACTTACACCTTGTGGCTTGGTTTTGCAGTTAAGCCTAAGGAACTCTCTGTACTTGCTTTCTGCTAATCTGTACTTTCCAACCACTCTGATGAGCTGATCACACTGCATTCCTGAAATAGCTCCTATTGATCTATTGATGACCCACCTCACTTTAGCTTTCTCTTCCTGTCTTACTTGACTTCTTGTCAGCGAAGGGTACAGTTAACTCCTCTCACTTGTCTTTTTCTAGATTTTGGTTGCATTCCCTACAAGCTGTTTTTTTTTTTTTTCTTTTGAACTACTCTTCAGTGCCCAAACAATAAATAATGATGTGTTCCAAGCTCAGTTCTGGGTCTCATCATGTGCTTCCCCCTTTGACAACTTCAATGAGTGCCTTAATTTTAAATTTTCACTATGTGCTGATGATGTTTAGGTTTGCATTTCTTCTTCCTTGAGCAGATGCTGTTTGCAATTGCCTATGCTTGATCATCTTGCCAACCTCACAAAACCCTGCTTCTCTCCACCTGCTTCTCTTCTAGTTTTCTCCATATCCAGAAACTTCCCCTGAAGCATGTCAAACATGAACTCAAGGGAAGCTCTCTAATTTCTGTTTTTCCCTTTTAGGATATTCTGTTTGTCAAACTGCCTCTGATTCCAGCATGGCTCCCAATTCTTCCTGCTTACCATCTCCAAAGCTACTGCCTTACCTGCAGTGACAATTTTCAAACATTCTCTGCCCCAGTGGTTTACCGATGGCATCTCTCTTTCAGTCAGTTTTGCATGACTCTAGAGAACAGCTGGCTTGTCCTGGTAGGTCTTACATTCTGCCACAGATTTCTCTTACTGAAAGCCTCAGTGGCTTGTTAGGAACAGCATGCATCCTAATTCTGAAACACAGCTCACAAAATTCTCATAATTTTGCTCTACACAGTGCTTGCCTCTATTCTTAGACCTCCTCACCCAAGCTCACTGAACTTAAAGCGCTCTGGCTTTCTCTTCAGATACATCCAGTTTATGCTGTATAAGTGTCTCAAGCTTCACATTTACTGTTCTCCATGACTTTTCTTCTCTAGATTCTTTCACATTCTCATCTCAAAACACAAGCTACCTCCTTACAAAGGTGTCTCCCATGAGCAGTTTATCTAAAATTGAAACAGAAGTTTCTTTTTGCTGGGCTTTCTCTAAACCCACAGAAACCAAATTTCTCTGATATTCTTCGAATTTCTTCAGAGCATCCATGTATATTTCTTAGGTGGTCATATTTTGTTGTCTGCTTCCCTACACCACAGTTAAAAGTCACTGAAGTGCAGCGACTTCTACTTCCCAGTGTTATATCTTTCATAGAAGAGAATCTAACTTATATCAAGTATATGAGCTACTATAGCTATTTTTAATAGATGTCCTTTTTATATAAAGTGAGAATTTATTAGGATGCATGGGAAAAAAACAGCCTATAGGCTCTTTTCTGAGAGTTCAAGGCTAACTGTGGGAGAAAACAGGCTTATGGTCTTAAAAGTCACATCAGGTTTTGATAGTGCTGTGAGCAGTGATCACATATAGGTTTTGATGGTGCTTTATGAGCTGTGGAAAAGCAAGGTTTTTTTTTTTTTTTTTTTTTTTTTTTTTTTTTTTTTTTTTTTTTTTATCCATTTTCTCTTAAATAGAATGTAGGCATCAGAACTTCTTTTTATAAATCAAATATGTATTTTAAAATGTACATCTATTTAAATGGATATAATAATTCAAGATGTGCCTTTTAACATTGTCTGTGTAAGAATTGTGATTCCATTTTTTTGAAATTGCATAAAACACTTAAGCAGAATGAAACGTTTGCTATTAGAGATGTTTAATTTAGAAGTGTATTGCAAAATGCAGTAGCCGAAAAGTATCCTTAACAATATTTTAGTGCAATTAAATTATGAGTGCCCCTGAACATTTCCAAGACATTACAATTGTTGCTTTTTAATCAATCCACATGCCAAGATGCATTATTATATTTCATCTTTTAAAATGTATATAAATCCAAAAGCTAATGGTTGATATGAGTTATAGCTTTTCAATCAAATTAACTCCATTTTTAATCCTGTCCATAACATTACAGATGATTTATTTTATAGCTAGAAAAGATTGTCATTAAATGGTAAATGTGAAAAGAAGTCCTATTAAGGATATAAATAAAGTTTGAAATTAAAGAGAAAGAAATAGAAAAGACTTAAACCTTTCAAAGTAAATTTTAAAAACCAAATATTTGTTTTATTTTGAATAAAATAGACAATAGAGTAAGTGATTTGACAAATAAAAATTCCACAATGTCTTAAGGCTGTAATAGGACAAAATAAAATCTTATTCCACCAAAAGGAAATAGAAAATGTAGTTTAGAGAAACTAAAGTCATGGAATTAGAATCTTATGTGAATTTTTATTTTAAATGATTCTCAGCTCTGATCTTAAATGTCATATAAGTTGTGTTAAACAATGGGAATTTAGAAATATTTTCTTAATATGTTTAGCGAAAGTAAGGATTTTTAAAAATGTGTATTGCATATGGTAATACCTGAAATAATCTTGATTTGAGTGAAAGAATGGAGGATTTGCCAAGGGTTGGGAATACTGTGCCTTTTACTGCCTTTTATTGAGCTTGCTGGGTACCACAAACAGGTAGCTATATGTTGTTTAATCATGAAGAATCCTTGTTACAAGTACAAACCAAAGAATGGGCAACAGGACTCTTGTAAACATTAAGGAAAACAGATCTGAAAAAAATCCATCTCTTTTTTTTTTCTGTGTCTTGGGAGGACCCAGAGAGACCACTTTCCCAGCTTGCTAGAAGAAACAGTTGAAAAAAAAATGACACTCACTTGCAAGGAGCTATAGGGCCAGAGCATCAGATGATATAACCAGGACAATGAAACCTTCATAAACTGAGCAAACTAGTTCTCTAAATATAACTACAGTAAGATCAGTTTTTTTAAAGTGGGAACTTTGCTTTAAAACACATCTAGTATAAATTTCCAACCTGGTTACAGAATTTATGATTAAAATTTATGACAAAGCAATATGACAGTTGAAGGATGTTTTTGAGTTTTTCAGACAAAAAAAAGGGATGTGTTAAGAGAGGTTCTCAGTGATAGAAAGCTGCATTAACTTAATACACAAGGTATCTTTGTATCATCAAGAAAGTGTTAGAAGCTAATGAATCTGCACATGCAGAACAGCTAAGAAGGACCTCAGCACGGCTTTCTTCTGAAAGTTGGTGAAATTCCAAATTGATATATGTCATGATATATTTTAGAAAGAAAGTTCTGGAAACAATAGAGAGACAGATTGCAATGGTACAGGTGATGAGGATGGGAATGCTAGAGGCAGAGGGCAGTGTGTGGGAGCTTGAGGAGGCAACAAGGAGAAGGGAAGGTGCTCATGGGTGACAGAAACTGATGTGGACATGTAGGGAAAGCATGTGAGTTCTCACTTCCAAGGTTGGTGGTGCTCTGTGTAGGATGCAGAGGTGAAGACGATGGTTTTGGTCCTGATCTGGAAAGGATACTGTATTTGAGCTCAGGTTTCAGTGAAGACAAGGAGATTCTTAACATGGGGTTATCATCTGAGAGCACGGGGACAGAACCAGCATGCAGGTTCTCTGTGTCTGTTCCTGACCCAGAATGCCGAGAACAACGTGATGCTACTGTGTGGTACACAGCATGCTGTTACAGACATTCCATTTATCCCGAAGCCAAGAAGGAGGAGGTAGAGCATCACATTGACCTGAGTTTTCCTGTCTGTAGAGAGTAGGTTTGAGAGCAAAGACACAGACTTTGGTTACACGTATTTTCGGATATTGAATGATTTGTTAGTTTTATCATGGTCATTACTACTTAAGTTCAATATTTAGTCAAAGAAACCACCAAGCTAAAAATGAAAAAAGTTAATCTTTAAAATTTAATAATTTGATACCTAAACTTAAAAAATATTTTATTTAGGAGAGACTGCAAATTCTTAAATATTGTTACAAAGAAGTTATTTCATCTTTTATTACTATATTTTATTAAGATTTTTCTTATAAAAAACAAAAATTAAATCAAACCCTTTGTGATAGTTTTTTTAAAAGATAAAATAAAAAAATCATGTAACTCATAGTATTTTTAGCTCAGCTAAATATTATGAACTACTATAAAATTTTTAACTATAAATTTTGCAAGTATTATTTGCATCAGCAACTATTCAATATTTTCAGATTTAAAGAGGTAATGATACCAAATCCTCCTCAAATTAAGAATGATCTAGTTCTATGTGGAGGTTCTTGAGGCCATCAAAAGACTGCCCCACTGGGGATCCATCCCATATACAGTCACCAAACACAGACACTATTGTGGATGCCAAGAAGTGCGTGCTGACAGGAGCCTGATATAGCTGTCGCCTGAGAGACTCTGCCAGAGCCTGACAAATACAGAGGCAGATGCTAGCAGCCCACCATTGGACTGAGCAGGAAGTCTCCAATGGAGTCCCCAGTGGAGGAGTTAGAGAAAGGAATAAAGGAACTGAAAGGGTTTGCAACTCCATAGGAAGAACAATAATATTAACCAACTACTACCCCCCCCCCCCCAAGCTCCCAGGGACTAAACTACCAACCAAAGAGTACATATGGAGGGATGCATGGCTCCAGTTGAATTTGTAGTAGAGGATGGCCTTGTCCCTCATCAATGGGAGGAGAGCCCTTGGTCCCGTGAAGGCTTGATGCCCCACTTTAGGGGAATTCTAGGCGTGGAGGCAGGATTTGTTGGTTAGGTGGGAGAACACCCTCATAGAAGCAGGGAAAGGGGTGATGGGATGGGGGTTTCCTGGGGGTGGGGAACTGGGAAAGGGGATAACATTTGAAATGTAAATAAAGAAAATATTCAATAAATAAATAAATAAATAAATAAATTTAAAAATAAGAAAGAGTGTGTTAAATCTGAAAAAAAAAAAAAAAGAAAAAAAAAAAGAAAAAAAAAAAAAAAAAAGAATGATCTGGTTCAGAGAAGGTTAAAAACTCAAGCAAGCCGTGAGGGTCTGACTACAAATCCAGGCTGTTTGGCTATAAAGCAATTGGCCACTCACACACATCTGCTCTTCTCAGGGTTCAGACTAATCACTCTCTGCGATGATAACTAAGCCTCATGATTTTATTATCCTGCAGCTTTCATCTCATGGCAAATGAAAGGAGTGGGGCTCAGAGCAGTTATTTACTGGAGCCCAAAGCACAGAACAATTTAGATTCTCAGGAGTTATCTGCTTTCTGCTTCTACATGCTTCCTACCATCCTCTTAGTAGTCTCAAATCTTAATTACACCAGGAAGGTCAAGAAGAAATACAAACTAGTTCATGTAATAGCTCATGGTCTTTCTTTCCATGAGCCTATGGAGAGTTCATGTTTTATGTTTTAGAGGATAACCTAAAATTATACACTTATATACATTATAGTTTATGAGCTATTTATTGTTATGTGCAGAATGTCAACCACCAGGTGACAAAACGTGCTGCTCTTTAAGGCCAGAGGAACTGACATGGTTTCCCTTGGGAAGCTAACTTGTCACTATGCCTGTCCCATAAAGAATACCCAGAATGCTGCATTGGAGATTTATAGGAATTTGAGCTAATATGATTATAAAACTCAAATATCTGACTATAAATTACAGATAGAAAATAATTAGAAAATCAGAATTGATAGAAACACCAAGAAGCCATTCAGGAAGCTGTGCCTTACAAAGGCATTTTTGTGTGTGTGTGCTGTAAAGCACTAGAAAACCCATCAAAGTATTTCACTGAAATGGAGGTTGAGTACCAAACATCAACAACACACTGATCAGAGAGGAGAAAAGGCTGTGGTCATACTGCCCAGATCAAAATGGATACTTGCTTCTGAGCTTTCTATTTTTTCACTGTGTTGACATTGATAGTCTGTATCAAAATAGAGAATAAAGAGAGGGAGAACATGGCCCGTACATGGTACTCCAGGCAAATCTGTCAGTGGACTAGCCTTAGTAAAGAAGAATGGAAGATCTTCTATGAAACTTAAGTACATATAATATACATTATGTTAGTGAATTCTCATATGCTACATAAACTTGTTGAAAAAACACTTGGGGTGAGGAGGCCATCCTCGTCTCAGATTCAAGCATGTTTATTTCAAGAATCCACCCAAACATCCCATCCTGGGGCTGGTTGCCTCCTTACTTCTGTGACAGGCATAAGGGAGAACAGGAAATAGCTCAGTTAAAAACATGGCACCCTTGAGAGCAGCCAGGTTACAAACTCTGGCACTGGGAAGGGGAAAGAGGAAGCTCATCGATAGAGAAAACTTGTTCCTCTGTTGATTTCTGTGGGATGCTATAAGTGTCTGGTTTGAATATATTAGCTTTGCTTTCTCTCTCTGTATTTCCACTGGATGTCATAAGTGCTTAATTTGATAGCATTCTGCTGTCTGCTGTTTCTGTCTGCTGCTTCTGTCTGCCTGCTGCCTGTCATTTGTTCTTTTATTTTTGCTTTGCTGAATACTGTATAAAGTCATTCATTTGAAACCTAAAATGCAGCTGTAATAAATCATTCTATGGACTTTAAGGAGCAACATGTTACTTGTAAATGAGCACTTTAGAATTTTGAGTGATAATTATGAATATAGACACTGTTTATATGTAAAATATATAACATGTACATAGCACAAATATACAGCTTCTTTTCAATAGAAACACAGCGGCGTTTTATACTCAGGCATCTTAGTTTATACATGTAAACTGTCCTCTTGATCCCTGTGTCCATAAGTTTTCATAAACAAAATTGGTAACTTCCTCTGTATTGATCATGCTTTTATCCTTAGACATTATCTTTAAAAATAACTTTTAGAGTAAGATTTAATGTTCTTTCTGGTAGGATGTAGAATGGAATTGTCACTATAGAAATCAGTATGACAAAATATGACACAGTTTTGTCAGGAAATGAAAAAGATAGATTTATCATATGACAAGCAAATCTACTTTTGAACATGTCAAAAGAATCAAAATGAAGACCTCACAGTGATAAGTGAACTCCTATATTGACTGCATCAACATTGACAATGTTGATTGAATGGAATGGAAATCCACAATGCCTCAGCATGAAAACAACTCAGGTGTTCAGTAACAAGAGAGTGAATAATGACAAACTGCTGTGCACATATGACAACAGTCTTATTCAGACTTTAAAAAGGACATTCTTCCATATGTAGAATGGTAGATCTGTTAAGTGTCTAAAATCGGTCACAGTGACTCATTTTGTTCAATGTGTCCACTCGAGATATAATGTGTCAGCACC
The DNA here is from genome assembly GCF_011762505.2 of Arvicanthis niloticus. Taxonomy (NCBI): domain Eukaryota; kingdom Metazoa; phylum Chordata; class Mammalia; order Rodentia; family Muridae; genus Arvicanthis; species Arvicanthis niloticus. Next base: position 133,639,237 of record NC_047661.1, read on the forward strand.
ATTGGAGTACATGTGTTTGTATGTGTGTCTATCTATGTATATGTGTATGTTGTATATGTATGCATGTGTTTGTGTGTGCATGTCTATGCATGTACATGTGTGTATCATGTGTGTGTATATGTGAGTGTGCACACATATGTGTGTATATGTGTATGTTTATGGGCTGCTAGGTATTCATATATAAAAAGAACAGAGTGTTTTTTGAAACTCAGTTTGCAATGGGAAAATCACTTAATAGCAGTAGCCATATTTAAGGAACGTAATCATACAAACTGCAAACAGACCCTCCATTACTAGTTTATGTAACAAACCCTCCATTACTAGTTTCCCCTACCCCCTTCTTCTATTCTCCCTAGTCACTTCTACCCATTTCTCACCAGTTCTGAGGAACACTAATTACAATTTGAGAGTAAGAAGCCTTATATACATAAGACCAAAGACTCTCCTCCATAGCCAGCTCCTTAGAAAGCACAGAAGCATATTCCAGACAGAGTGCTTTAGGCAGCTGCAGCCCTGTCAACAGTTGGGAGTCTCATCTTCTGAGATGAACCAGCTAGGAACCACCCTTTCAATTCTGACATCCAGCTGCTCATAAAACAGAAACAGGGCTCCTAGCTGGTCTGCTCCCTTGAAGACACCATATCCTGACCCATCCTAGAGGAACCACTGTACTCAGAGCAGTGGGTAAGAGCCCTATCCCACAACCCAGAGCTCAGCTGGAAGCTCACTCAGGACTCATCACCCACTAACACCCAGCCCTCTTGAATACCACTCCCCTTCCCACCCCCTGCTTGGTCCTTGTTGCTGAGGCAGAATCCTAGCTGGTCTGCTCCAGTGAAGATACCATATCCTGAGACATACTAGGGGAACCACTGTACTCAGAGCATTGAAGGGTATGCTGCACTCAGAGCAGTTGAGGAAGCTGGATTCTTAGGACCTCTAACACAACCAGGATTATAGGATTTCAGGATTCTAGAGGCAGCCTGAGTCCCAGGAGCTCTTTCACCCAGGATTTCAGGATCACAGAATCACAGAGACAGGTGGACTCTGAGGAGTTCTGACACAAGCAAGATAACAAGAAAGACAGGCTCCAGTCAGAGACAGTGAGTGCAGGTAGCACAAGAAATATCCAGATGGCAAAAGGCAAGGACAAGAACATAAGCAAAAGATAGCAAGGTTACCTGGCATCACCAGAACCCAGTTCTCCCACCATAGCAAGTCCTGGATACCCCATCACACCGGAAAAGCAGGATTCAGATTTAAAATCACTTCTTATAATGATGATAGAGGACTTTAAGAAGGACATAAATCACTTCCTTAAAGAAATACAGGAGAACACAGGTAAACAGGTAGAAGCCCTTAAAGAGAAAACACAAAAATCTTTTAAAGATTTGGAAGAAAACACAACCAAAAAGATAAAGAAATGAAACAAAACCATCCAGGATCTAAAAATGGAAATGAAAACAATAAAGAAATCACAAAGGGAGACTAACCTGGAGATAAAAAACCTAGGAAAGAGATCAGGAGTCATAGACGCAAACATCACCAACAGAATACAAGAGATAGAAGAGAGAATCTCATGTGCAGAAGGTACCATAGAAAACATTGACACAACTGTCAAAGAAAATGCAAAATGTAAAAAGCTCCTAATACAAAACATCCAAGAAATCCAGGACACAATGAACACAATGAAAAGACCAAACTTAAGGATAATAGGTATAGATGAGAGTGAAGATTCCCAACTTAAAGGGCTAGTAAATATCTTCAACAAAATTATAGAAGAAAACTTCCCTAACATAAAAAATGAGATGCCCATAAACATACAAGAAGCCTACAGAATTCCAAATAGACTAGACCAGAAAAGAAATTACTCTCGTCACATAGTAACCAAAACATCAAATGCACAAAACAAAAAAAGAATATTAAAAGTAGTAAGGGAAAAAGGTCAAGTAACATATGAAGGCAGACCAATAAAAATTACACCAGACTTCTTACCAGAGACTATAAAAGCCAGCAGATCCTGGATTGATATTATATAGACCCTAAGAGAACACAAATCCCAGCCCAGACTACTACACCCAGCAAAACTGTCAATCACTATAGATGGAGAAACTAAGATATTTCGTGACAAAACTAAATTTACACAATATCTTTCCACAAATCCAGCCCTACAAAGGATAATAGATGGAAAACTCCAATACAAGGAGAGAAACTACAACCTAGAAAAAGCAAGAAAGTAATCTTCCAATAAACCCAAAAGAAGATAGCCACACAAACATAATTCTACCTCTAATTACAAAAATAACAGGAAGCAACAATCATTTTTCTTTAATATCTCTTAACATCAATGGACTCAATTCCCCAATAAAAAGACATAGACTAACAGATTGGATATGTAAACAGGAACTAGAATTTTGCTGCATACAAGAAATGCACCTTGGTGACAAAGACTGACACTATCTCAGTAAAAGGCTGGAAAACAATTTTCCAAGCAAATGGTCCCAAGAAACAAGCTGGAGTAACCATTCTAATATTGAATAAAATCGATTTTCAACCAAAAGTTATCAAAAAAAGATAAGGAAAGACATTTCATAGTTGTCAAAGGAAAAATCTACCAAGATGAACTCTCAATTCTGAACATCTAAGCTTCAAATTCAAGGGCATCCACATTCATAAAAGAAACCTTACTAAAGCTCAAAGCACACATTGCACCTTACACAATAATAGTGGGGGACTTTAACACCCCACTCTTAGAAATGGACAGATCATGGAGACAGAAACTAAACAGAGAACCAGTGAAACTAAGAGAAGTTATGACCCAAATGGATTTAACAGATATCTATAGAACATTTCATCCTAAAACAAAAGAATATATCTTTTTCTCAGCACCTCATGGTACCTTCTCCAACTAGACCATATAATTAATCACGAAACAGGCCTCAACAGATACAAAATGATTGAAATAATCCCTTGCATCCTATCAGATCACCACAGACCAAGGCTGGTCTTCAATAATAACAAAAACAATAGAAAGTCCACATACATGTGGAAACTGAACAATGCTTTATTCAATGATAACTTGGTCAAGGAAGAAATAAAGAAAGAAATTAAAGACCTTTTAGAATTTAATGAAAATGAAGGCTCATCATACCAATACTTATGGGACACAATGAAAGCAGTGCTAAGAGGAAAACTTATAGCTCTGAGTGCCTACAAAAAGAAACTGATAAGAGCATACACTAGCAGCTTGACAACACACCTGAAAGCTCTAGAACAAAAGGAAGCAAATACACCCAAGAGGAGTAGATGGCAGAAAATAATCAAAACCCAGGGCTGAATTCAACCAAGTAGAAACAAAAAGAACTATACAAAGAATCAATTAAACCAGGAGCTGGTTCTTTGAGAAAATAAACAAGATGGATAAACCCTTAACCACACTAATCACAGGGCAGAGAGACAGTATCCAAATTAATAAAATCAGAACTGAAAAGGAAGACATAACAGGAACAGAAAATTCAAAAAATCATCAGACCCTACCACACCAGCCTATACTCAACAAAACTGGAAAATCAAATGAAACAGACAATTTTCTAAACAGACACCAGGTACCAAATCAGGAGCAGATACACCATCTAAACAGTCCCTTAACCCCTAAAATAGCAGCAATCATTAACAGTTTCACCACCAAAAAGAGCCGTGGACCAGATGGTTTTAGTGCGGAATTCTATTAGACATTCAAGGAAGACCTAATACCAATTATCTTCAAATTATTTCACAAAAATGAAACAGAAGGAAAACTACCCAATTTGTTTTATGAAGCCACAATTACACTCATACCTAAACCACACAAAGACCCAACAAAGAAATAGAACTTCAGACCAATCTCACTTATGAATATGCAAAAATACTCAATAAAATTCTTATAACTAAATCCAAGAACACATCAAAACAATCATCCATCATGATCAGGTAGGTTTTATCCTAGGAATGCAGGGATGGTTCGATATATGGAAATCCATCAATGTAATACACTATATAAACTAACTCAAAGAAAAAAACCACATGATCATATCACTAGATGCTGAGAAAGCATTTGACAAAATTCAACATCCCTTCATGGTAAAAATCCTGGAAAGATCAGGAATTCAAGGCCCCTACCTAAACATAGTAAAATCAATATACAGCAAACCAGTAGCCAACATCAAACTAAATGGAGAGAAACTTGAAGCAATATCACTAAAATCAGGAAGTAGACAAGGGTACCCACTTTCTTCCTAACTATTCAATATAGTACTCAAAGTCCTAGCCAGAAAAAAAATTCACCATTCCTGACCTCAAGATGTACTACAGAGCAATAGTGATAAAAACTTCATGGAATGGGTACAGAGACAGGCAAGAAGATCAATGGAATAGAACTGAAGACCCACACCTATGGTCTCTTGACCTTTGACAAAGGAGCTAAAACCATGGAAAGAAGACAGCATTTTCAACAAATGGTCCTGGTTCAATTGGAGGTCAACACGTAGAAGAATGCAAATCCATCCATTCTTATCTCCTTGTATAAAGCTCAAGTTCAAGTGGATAAAGGACCTTCACATAAACCAGACACACTGAAACTAATAGAAGAGTAAGTGGGGAAGTGCCTTGAATATTTGGGCACAGGGAAACGTTCCTGAACAGAAGACCAAAGGAGCTGAAAGGGTTTGTGGCTCCATGGGGAGAGCAACAATACCAACCAAGCAGAGCTACCCTGTTCTAAACCACCAGCCTGGGAGCACATATGGAGGGACCCATGGTTCCACCTGTACGTGTAGGAAAGGATGACCTTGTTGGCTATAGGTGGGAGAGGAGGTCCTTGGTCTCATGAATGCTTGAGGCCCCAGTGTGAGGGAATTTAAAGGTGGGTGGTAGGAGTGGGTGGGTGGGGACACACCCTCATAGAAGCAGGTGGAGGGGGTTTCTGTGTGGCGGAAATGGGGAAAGGAGATAATATCTGAAGTAGAAATAAATAAAATATTCAATATAAAAAAAAACAGAAACAGGAAGGAACAGACAGGCAACTAAACATAAATGAAATAAAGCAAACAGAGCATGTTTCCCTTCACATCTAACATTCACCTGAGTGACTAGTTCTACACTTTCAGATTACCACTCAGAACACTCAGTTAACAGAGTAATTGTGCTATAAGGAAAATGGTATTGTTGAATCTCAAGGTTTTTACTTTGTATTATACTCTTCTTCCGGATGCTTGGTGTCTTCTGTCAACCACATCCAGCTGACCTGACAAATTTCAATAAGTTTTTAAGCAGATATCTGAAGCCCTAACTATTGCCACTCTTTAGTACTCCTAGAAGATAGTCACAGGCGTCATTGTGTGGAGATGGACTGCCTATGCTTGCATTTTTAAACCAAGACAAAGATCCTATGTTCCCCACATCTAAAGCCCATCACAGTACTACAGGAATGTAAGTAATGTTATCACAGTTGTTATACACTTTGGCATTTCTTACATGGCATTTGTACCCTGCAAGACAAAATAAGATCAACCAACCAACCAACCAACCAACCAATCACCAATCAACCAACCAACTAACCATCTAACCTACCAAATAAAAAGTAAAGGCCCACCGACATTCCCCAGTATCTCAAAGAAACTGCAAGCTCTCAATTCTCTGAGAAGTTATTTTCAAACTAAAATAGTTTTTTTAAACTACATTTAATTTTTCCATTGAAAAAGCAAACTAAAGGAATGTACAAAGCTCCCATGTACCTCTAAGTTACAGGTCCAGATGGTGATCAAATAGTTGGCTATATGTGGAAACACAGTTTACTTTATTCAACAGAATGTCTTTATGTAATTTTCATTCCATAGATGTCAAAACTAAAGTAAAGCACCATGCATTCTCTGTCTACATATTTCTTCTTGGATTCTTGTTGACACAGCATAAAACAAACATTCTGAATTGCAAATTGTTCTAAAAATGTTTCTTCAATATAAAAGTTATAGCTGTGGCATGTACAGCCGTCTACCAAAGATACTCAGAATCCTTCTCTAAGAGATTCTGACAATGTTTTACATTCCCAAACAGCCCAGGCACATTGTTCATCTTAACTTTACTTAATACATGTGGCATTCTGAAAACCCACAGAATACCCACATATCAATTACGAGCACTGTTACTCATTGCCTATGAAGTCCGTATTATGAATTGACATTAGATTATACCTTATATACTATGACTTATATCAAAAGTACTAAAATCCTTACAATCTATATTGAGTTTATTTTGTGTTTTAAACTGAAGTCCTTATATGAGGAGGCTGCCCCGTCCCTTCTGGGTTCTCAGTGTATTCTCCCAGAACTGAATGCATGCAGTCAGATGTAAGCAATCACTGCTCTTCCCTCTTGCTTCATGGTCCACCTGGCTCTGTTTTGGCTTTCAAGGTGACAAGCAAAAGCTGCCTAGATGAAACAATGGCAGTAGCTTTCTGTGTAGGAGACCAACACTGAACACACATTTCTCTTCATTTCTACTTGTCTATGATTCTGGTCCAGGAAAAATACTGCTTACACACAGGATGCTGTACTGTGGAACATACTCCCCTTTTGAAACTTTCTTTTTAACTGTCACATAGGAAGAATCATACACATGCTTCTCCATGTGTCTGTCTAAGTGGATTCCAGAGCACGGTTGGGACTCCTCATCATATCCATGCACTGTGTAGCAGTGATGAAATGTTCATGTATTACATCACACATAATTGCACTTAAGTTAATTTATCAGTATATTCAGCCTCATTTCCTGAGGGAATATATTTAAAAAGTAGAAATTAAGATTAAGTTTTAATTCGGCAGAGTAATATATTTGACCTTTGTTGAAAGTTTGGGATGTTTTTGTAGAACTGGAGTAAAGCAATAATAGTAACAAGATATACATTGAACCACCACCCAGACAAAACACATCATTTTACCTGAGGTGGGGGGGAAACACATTGGAAATACATTTGATCTTGGAAAACAATTATTCTTGTACAGTACAAATTCTGTTATTGTACATGAATGAAGGAAAGCAGAGAAAAACAAAGCATTTTACAAAGCTGTATAAGATTAGCTCTTGCCTTAGTAGATTCTGAATATTTATATAAACCATCTTTTAAATAGACTGGCTAGAAGCAATGGTTTGTAAGAATATGTGAATAGAACTCTTTCTTTTTAACTTGTAAATTGCCTTAATTTAAATCATTCTTCCCTTTTAAAATGTCTGGCTTTGATGTACAACTGTAAACTGTCTCAATTCACAGTTTAACCTGAGGTGGGTGTGAAGTGTCCAAGGCTGAAGCTGGGGAAACTGGCTCTGGTTTGACGAATGACACAGATGCTGGTTCAGACTCAAGGCTAAAGAGCATGCCTTTGCCAGTGAGCTGTTTTGCAAAGCAGAAAGTCTACTAGTTCATATGAGTCTACAGTTTACAGTAGAATTTGGTCTTTAGTTAGAATGTATAAAAGAATTCATTCAAAATGGCCAACCTGAGATAATAAAATCAAAAAGGCAGTTTCTTAACAATAGAAGACCTGGAAAAGACACTGTCACTTACTTTGGTAGAGTTTTCAAGTGATTTTCTCTTAACTCCAAGATTCGCAATTTGACAAGTCTGTAGAGAAGAGTTTTAAAAATTACTTGTCACTGTTTCTATATAAAAAACATTTGCACATCAAAGTAACCAACCCCTACAGTTAATTATACAGAAACATTTAGCTGTTTTTAGTATGGTATCAGACATTTATTTATTATTTTAATGTGTATGTCTATTTTGCTTGCATGTATGCCTATGTGCCATGCATAACTTTGCCAGATTTTAGATAAATATGTAAACTGATGTTGTGCAGGCTTATATCATGACTGGCAAATGGCAAAATGCTAAAACTAAAAATATTTGATCATATATTTGAATCCCAGCCTTCTAAGTTTCTAATGTTTTATAGAAGTATATTTACTTTTATATTTAATAAGTTTGTGTTCATTAGATTATTGAATAGCTTCAACAATTTCAGGTGTTATGTTTGTTGGGATATAGCAATGCTTTTCATTGAGAGACCATAGACAGACCTGAAAGACAGACACAGGTAAGAGGCTTCAGTTTGGTGTGAAGACAGGTATGTGAGCATTCTATTTTTATGATAGATTAATTTCTTCATCAATAACACTAAATCCTCAGGTTGAATACTTTAAGTGATGTCATTCTTGTAACACAAATTCCAAGCATATGCCAAGTTGTGGTTAAGTGCTTGCTCTCTGTGACCTCACTAAAGGCACAATGGGAGCACTTCTGTGTGGCATGCTTTATTGACTCTGAGGTTCATGTTTTACCCTTTTTTAAAAGGTTTGCTGGGAACATGAAGGTCTTCTGCCTGTGACAGTACTGAGCAGAGGGTGCTTTCTTCACCTCTCTTGTCACTTGGGTACCACTGTGTTCCAGAAGGGCACCTCACACTAGATGACATAAGAGTGTGCCACCAGGAACACACACTGTTGTACACAGCCAGACTGATTCTTGAGTTTGTTTCTCACAAAGCTACTGTAAAACCTATACCCAATGAATTTTCCAAAATCTCAATTTTGAAGGACACTCTATTTAAATGACTTCATCTGTCACCTACCTTTAATGTGTTTTTAGGTGTTTATCTAGGCCTCTTCCCTTTTTCTTCTCTCTAGTTCTCAATTTAACTTTAATTCTTTATTAAATAACATGCTTCAGTGCGCAAAAGCTCCAGTCACGAGAGTGTCTTAGATATCTGATAACCTCACATCCCAGGGGCTGTGCTATTATTGACAGTATAGCAAAATCTTCTCTGTCTTTAAAAAAATGCAAAGTTTCAGGCTGGAAGACAATTTGTGCAACATTTTGTCAAACCACCTAACTGAATGCTGAAAAGCTGCTTAGATTATTAATGATTATGAGTAAACATATTATTAAAAATAGCATATTTTGGCAACTTACACAAAACTTAAATTCTAATTCAAAGTAGCTCAAGATTCATATTATATGTCCTCTTGGAATAAATTTTATGCTCATTTTAAAACTACTTTAAGAGAAATGACAAAATAATCAAGACAAAAAGTGTCTTAGGGTGTCATTAAAGCATGTTGTACTGTAGTTGATATCTAAAGGATAATTCTAGTCTACAAGGGTAGATGGAGCTGGGAAAACACTCATTTACAAGTCTGTGACTTGTAATTTCCCTCATGTGTATAGTTTAGGATAGTGTGATATCTTCATCTACAGAAGTGAAGGAGTCTGAGACATTTACAGCCTGTAAGGGAGATCACTGTGTGTAAGTTGAATTCATCATGCTCCCTGATGTCTTCCTCACCTCTGTCAAAAGGCAGGTGCTGAATAACACCCAATTAATCATTCTTACAATTTAAAAATGATCAATCAAAGTTGATAATAATGTCAGAATGACTTTGGTTTTTATGAGACATATATTCTATAAAAAATACCTTGGAAGGTATTGAAACAAAATATGCATGAGAATCAAAGTCATCTAAAAATTTGGCCTTTTATCTTATGTATTTATATTGGAAAATAAAGTTTTTATACTTTGCTAGGATACCTTCCTAGCTTTATCTAGGATTTCATACATGATCATCCATTTCTCCACAGCACTGTCACATGGAGCACCACAGCAGAGTCGGCCAAACTCCTAAACAGAAATGTGATTTCTTAGTCTTTATTTTGTTAACAGTGAAAAATGTACCGATTCACAAAATCCAAATATGGCATGGGACATTTCCAGCATCACTATTTTTGAAGGTCTTTAAGCATGTATAACTACCCTCACTTACGTATGTTGTTTCAGAAGCTAGGGCAAGTGAAGTCTCTTGTTGTCATTTTAATTTGTATTGTATCGGATATTTGTAGAGACAGACATTTCTCCTGTATTCACTATCTATTTATATTTTCTTATAAGCTGCCTGTGCAGCCATCCACATACTTCCCAGTATCATGGTTTTCATGCTCATTTGTAAGGACTTTATATATTAAGGATGCTATTTGTTTTCATAGACAATGAAAACATTTTTATTTTATTTTATGTTTAATGATTTATCCTATCTGAAAGCATTTTGATGGTCAAGATTGCCTACACATTACAATGCTCTCCGTTGCTTCCTTGTCTATGAAAGAATTTTGCAACACAAGAGCCATGAACAGCCTCCTGCATTTGCTCATATTATCTGGGACATTTTTTTATACTTAATGTTAACTCACCTAAAATTATTTTATGATAATATTATGTGAAGACCTACTTTTATGTTAATTATTATAGAAAATTTAATTAACATTTATTGTATACTAATGAAACCCAATTGTAATTAGCCCTGTCACTAATGTACTGGTGAAACACTTGGCAGAGACAAAATGAGATTATACAGGTAATATCTCTTAGTCTTACCTTCCAAAATTAGCTGGAAGAAATTCAAGGAAGGCGTCATTCAGGTAGAGCTGGGTCAGGTTAAGAAGCTGCGTGAAGCCATCGGGTAGTCTAAAAAGGAGTTAAAGTTTTAGTTACTACATCAATGTTGCCATAGAAATAACAAGAATATATCTTAGAGAAGGAAAAAGTGAAATGAAATATGTCTTCAAACTCTCCTTTGGTGTCAGTAATAGAAGAATTTACTGAGTATATAATTTTACAGCTGGATATTTTTAAACTTTTACTTGTTATTAAAATATATGATCCCCTCCCCAATACCTCTCTGGAGCTGAAATTGCTATCATGGAGAGAGGACTCTCAAACTGTTGGTTGTACCTTTTGCAGCAGCCAAGACATTCTTATGGAAATCTCAGCTGAATGACTCTGCAACTTTAAGATGAACAGGCTTTTCCTATTAGAACAGTCACATCAAGTCAGACAAGGACTTTTTGATATACAACTAATTCAGTTTGTTATTAACATTTTCCACATTTTATTATCAGGATGGTATAGCCTGCCCCATGTGAAAAGGGACTGAGTTGACTCCCAGTCCTATAGTTTTTCCAATGCCAGCTTAACCTGTGTGTATAAATGCAAAACTGTTCTAAGTCCTGTTAGTTAAAGATGAGCAAGAACATTGGGAAGGTATTTTAACAGAATCATAATGGTTATAAATGACATTGAAAAGTGAGAAATAACCCTTAATGAAATTCTAGAAATTAGATGAAATAATTACTTGAAACATTAAACCTTTTAAATCTTTTTTTTTTTTTTTTTTTTTTTTTTTGCTGTTTAATTAAAATATTCTCCAGAAGTCTTTTCCTTGGAACAATATTGGATTTTTCCTATAACTGTATTTCTATTTTAACACTTTAATGTCTTTATAGTATAGTCTGGACTTCATTCTTTTATAAATATTTCTAAGTTGTCTTTCCTCATCTCATAACCACCTTTCCTTGGTGACTGCTGAAATCATGTGAACAGCAGCCTGTACTCACTGGTGTCTCCTACTCCAGTGTTTCTGGCCTGCAGTCACCAAGCCTCCTCTGCCCTCTACTCTGCATCCCAAGCTGCCTGCCAACTGTTGTCATCACTGACAGACCTTCCTTTTACTTCTACTGCAGCCTCCCTATCTTACTGTGGGAACATGACACATAGGCTTCAAATACAACAGAATAAAGAAAGAACTAGTACTGTAGATGCCACCCGTGCCTTTCCCTAAACACATCTTCCAGTTTGTCTCTCTACTTGGGTGACCTGGAACTCTCTATGTAGACCAGGCTGTCCTTGAACTCAGAGATCCACCCGCTTCTGCCTCTCAATCTGATGCAGATACCTTCATTCCTGGCCTAGCTTACAAATTCTAAAATGCTGATTAATTTTATTTTTTTAAGAATTTTACTATATAACTATTTTCTTATCATACTGTTTATATTTACTGAGGTTTTAAAAACAGCATCATATTTTTTCATATTTACTCATTTGGATAGTAACTGTCCACTGTCTTAGAATGACCTGTCATCATGCAGACACAACACAGATTGTTTAGCATTCTCCTGTAAATGAAAGGTAGTTATTTTCAGGTTTTTCTGAGGTCATAAATGTTGCTTCTGTGAAGTCATTTGAATACATATCTCAATGGTTCTTCACTAGAGGTCATGTATGTGCCCTTCCTGAAAGGAACAAAGGAACAAGAATGAGTTGTTTGGAATGAAAGTTTAAATGTACCAGGGATAGCCAAATTTTATTCACAGCTCCATCCATTTATAACGCAAAGTATCTGTATAAGAGCTTCTTTTTCTTTGTCTTTGTCTTCCTTTATTTCATATGTGTGGGTATTTTGTCTGCATGTATATTTGCATACCATTTGAATTCAGTGCCTTAAGAGACCAGAAGAGGGCATTTGATTCCCATAAAACTAGAGATAAAGATTGTAATTGTTGAGAACCACACCGGGTTCAGCCAGGGCAGCTAATGCTCTTAAAAGTTGAACTTCTGTCCAGCCCCTCTCTGTGTTCTTCTCCACTCCTGGTTTCATTAGTTTTTGAAAATTTCATTTTTTATAAACTTGGTAATATAAAATATTTTTGTTTCTTACTTCTTATTAAACAATGATAATTTCAGTGATCAATAATAGTCAGATTTTGATCTTCTGTGAAAAACATGTATATTAATTTTGGTTGTTTTCATTTATCTCTACCATGACTCACAGCACGTGACTTTCTATACATTGAGCCTGACAAGGTCCCCTACAGGATGCTGCCTTTAGCCAGGGCCTCAGAATACCCTACGGACAATTTTTAGCTACTGTGGAGCAGGTGTGAAATAGCTCACTTCCTCATCTGCCTTGTCTACAGCTCTGTAGAATTTTATGCCCTTGAAACATCCCCATGAGACTGAGTCCAGTGGAGCTCTTGAAAGCGCAACATGCATTTCCCGGGATGGTTGCCAGCATATTCTGCCTACATTCACTCTAACACCTGCTTTGTGTCAACCCAAACTAAACACAGAATTCCCTTCTCGGAAATAATTTCCTTTTATTACTTTTTTATTAGCACACTGATTATGCAGATTGACAGCTCCACAGGAACAGCTCCTCACATGTAAGTGTTATCTCTAGATTTTGTTCCCTCTTCTTCTACTCTTCTCTCCCTCTCTCCCCAGTCCCTAACAGTCTCTCTGCCACTTTCAGGCCTTCTACTTCTTCTGTTTTTATTCATAGCAAAAACTTTTCCAAAACAATTTAAATTATTTTATTAAGTTAAAAACTATTTTTTTTTTCTACAGAGGGGCATGTCACAGTGTGTGTGTATGTCAGAGGACAAATTTGTTTTTCCCTTCTGATTTTTAACTGAGATCTGGGGATTGAACCCAAGATGCCAGACTTGTTGGTCAAATGTTTTACTCACTGAGACTATGCTTTGCCTCTTACTCTGCTTTTGAGACAGACTGTCTGGCTATACATACCAGACTGGCCTTGATTTCACTATATAGCTCAAGCTGGTTTCAAATTCAAATCAGTCCTCTTCCTGCAGTCTCACTAATACTGTGTGTTACTGGCTTGTTACACCAAACCCGAGTGCAACTTTATACACAATAGTTTGATATTGACTTGTGTAGTAACTCTTTACCCATTCTCAGGTCACTAATTTTATATTGGTCATTTCATTCTACACTATTTTGCTCCCACTTGGATTTTAGAGTTGGTTTGGCTTTTGGATATAGCTTCTAGGAGGATATTTTCATAACTTTATTTTTTAGGAAAGTGACATTCATGAAAAAATATAAGAAAGTGGGTAGGGGAGATAATGTGAGTTTTATAGTGCAGATACCAGACAGATAGACACTTAATTCACAGTGAGTTCATGGGACAGTGCTGGGAATAAACATCTGAAAACATCTGTAGGGAACTGCACTTAGAGGGCTTTGTTTGAACTTTCACCTTAAAGTTGTGGCCTTGATTCTATAGAAAGATTTACCTTTAGTGAATAATGACGTTTCTTCATGTTTTCCTTTCTATATACTAGAGCTTGCAAGCTTACTACATGAAAGTTTCTTGGCAGTGGCAAAGAGGTTTAATGTATTTTTAATGAGACTTAGCCACTGTTCTTTGTTATAATAAGAAGGGATTGATTATGACTTTAGAGGAAGGAAAAGCCACAAACACATATAAACACGAGGAACCTAACAGTTTATCTCAAAAGTCACTTCTGGCTGAGAGTAAAGGTGCTCTCCTGTAATACTCAAGCTTGTGTGTGCCGTGAGACAGAATGATAGTGATTTCAAGGTTATCCCAAGCTACATAGCAAGGCTCTGTCTCAATAAACTAGAGAGGAAAGGTCACTGCTAATAATAAAAAAAGACTAACAACTCAAGCTTTCTAGTTTTGGCACATTTTGAAGCATGGGCTTTCCTCAGTCCTCTGTCCGTAGGTGGGCATCTTATTTTTCATTACGATCAACAATTTGCTTCTGTATTGTAGCTTCTGTGGCAATGTTTGTACAACTTGGAAACTCATAGTAATAGAATATTTCCCTTAGGATTAAAAAATGACCATATGAAGCTTATTTAAAATGAAAACTTGGACTAACAAACATAAATTTCATGAAAAAAAAAAAAAAACCAGTTTGTTTTGAGTGTAGTTATACACTTATGTGCTGACATTTTACTTTTTTTTTTTTCTTAAAAACACAGAGTTGGGGATGTTGGTGTGGTGCAGTGCACAGCAGTGCACTGTATTTACCAGGACTACATTTTTATCACAATTCTTGTCAATAGTAATTCTGGAATAATGACTACGTGAGATTAAAAATTAACATATTTTCATTTCCTTATGAAGGTTTCATGTAACTAGGAGGAAGCTTCTTAAAATTGCTTGTAGTAGCACTAAGAAGTTTTCATTGTCAGCAGGATAAGAAGTCTCCTAAACCACATAGTACTGTACTGTGAAAGTATAGACAATAATGTGGGTTAGGTGGTATTGAGGTGGTAGATGTAATTAGTAGATTTATTAGAGAGAACGTTTGGCTTTTGTTAACTTTATGTCACAACTGAACTTTTTAAGAGCCTAATCCCACTGATGAGATCTGTTTTCATCAAAATGCCTAATAAACTGTGAAGAAGAAGAAATCCCTTTTTAAAATCAATAAGATGGCTTTCACAGGTTCTCATTAGCACCCAAACTATTCAATGGAAGCCAATATCATACACAGTAAGAAGTCTTTGATGGTGAAATGACTTTACTCCCTAAATAATTTGATGGTTTTCCACAGTTAGCTAATTTGTTGGAAATTAAAGTCTTAAAAAAATTAAACAATTCTGCAACACGAACATTGTCTTTTTTAATTTCTTGAATTAAAGTGTATATATTCTATGCACAATAAAGGGTGGACAACAGCAGGCATAGTCCTTGGTCATGAGAGATACTTGGACTTCCCTGTTGGGTCTGGGGCCAGAAGTCTTGGTTTTGAACTGCAGTTTTGCTAATATCTGTGAGACCTTTGAAAATACTTCCATCAGACTCAGTTTTCTTACTTATAAATGGTAATTTTAGCACCAACTCCTCAGATATGCCTCCACCATAAATGATTTCTTGTTCCATGGTGAGCCCATGAAGTAGTAATCACATTTCTTTTCTATGGTGTTTTCATTCTTCCTGTTTTAACTAAACACTGCTTTAAATAGTTTTTATAACTGCTTATTTTCATCACTGGAATGAGAATTTTAAGACTGACTGCAGACAGCTTTGCTGCAGCCCTCCTATTTTCTTATTGTGCTTTTTATAGAAGCTATCTGAAAATGTATTTTAGGCATCAGACCTGCAATAGAATAGTTAGGCCCATCGAAGTAAGCTTTATATGCTGTAACTAAAGAGTCAGTGTAAAATCGTCTCTAATTGGGAAGACATATATATATGTACTTTCATTTATATAACTTTAAATCGTAAAATTAATATGCTACAGGAATGAAAAAGTAATGGGAAATTGAATTGCAATCCCACCTCCTTTACACAGCTGTGATTTGCATTTTACCTGGTTTCTAAAAAATATTTTCCTATTTTTAAACAAAAAAAGAAAAATCGCTTTAGTGAAAAATGGGTATCTATTTTTCTTTTTACTTATAATTGTTTTTGTAGTTTTGTAGTATAAACAGTGGCTATGTAATTTCTAAAGCATATTCAGACAGCCCTGAGAGCAAAGGAGGGGTTGGTGTTAATTGTACCCCATGATAAACACCGCAAGAAGCGGAGGCCATGCTGTGCAGCCTCCCACATACTCACAGGGTGTTGCACAGCAACACAGTACTGGCTTCCTTGGTACTGAACTCTGAATAATTATTTTAATTCATTTCTATTCTAAGTGTATGTTCTCTCTGTGTGTACATGCCTGTGGGCACACACATAGAGCCCAGAGGAAGGATTCAGGTGTCTTCCTTTATCATTTCCAATCGGTTCTTTTGAGGTACAGTCTTTTCCTGAGCCCAAAGCTCTCCATTTTGCCAATCTGTCAGAGAGCTTTTAGGATCCATCAGTCTCTGCTCTTCGAAGTTGGAGTAATAGGCACAGACTCACAACTCCTATGAAGGTGCTGGGAATTTGAACTCATCTCCTCACACTTGCACAGGAGCTGCTCCTCTCATTAGCCCATTTCTCCAGCTATATTTTCAATATTCTTAAAAGTTGAAAATATAACTTTAATTTAGAGCAAAGATACTTCATAGTGAAAAGAATGAGGGAGCTAAATACTAGTTTTAATTATTGATTATGGTAAGAGACAGTGACAGTAGTTACATACTTAGTGAGGTCACTGTGGAAACTAAAATGAAGTTATGCAGTTAGAGGCCAGAGAGGCAGGAGTTCTCAGAAAATCGGGCTCTGCTTTCTCACCGGGAGGTTATTTTCAGGTTTCCTTTGATTATGTTCACTGATGGCTGACAGCAAAGCAAAGAAGTGACTCTAAAAATTGGAACTTTTATGTTACCAGTTTTTATCACTTAATATTTAATAAGTATCCTATTGAAAAAATAAAAAAAAAACAATGCAGAAAAAGTAAATAAAAGCAAACCTATCTTTTGAAAAGACCAATAAACCTGGTTGATAAATTGGTGGGCAGAGTGATCAAGCCATACAATGAGACTCAAAGCCAGTGATGAGACAGAGAACACTAGAGCTACAGAAATAAAAACAGTTAAGGACTGAGGAAAACTTGCTGTAAACATTAAGACATGACTTGTACAAAGTGCACAGATTCCTGAAAAAGCAGTTGCTGCAGATTACTGTTTTGGATAGCTCATTAGCTATTAAGGAAAGGCTGATAGCCATAATGGAAATTCTCAGCCAAATAGCTACACCAGTGTAGTTCACCAAGGGTTAATTAAGAGATATCACTAACTGTGTAAATTACTATAGCAAACTGAAGGGAACATTTCCCAATCTATCATGGAATCTGTTTTACCTTGATAACAATCTGGACAAAGGAATTAGAAAACACATCTGACAGGTATACCTCATGAAATCAACAAAGAATTAGTAGATGTTAGAAAACCAGAGCAATAAAGTATGAAAATGAGCAATGCCCCTGACTAAATAGAGTTTGTTCCTAGCAAGCACGATTGACAGGAAACAGTGAACAACATGACTCACCATAAAACCAGAGGAAGGAAAGCCAAATGATCACAGATCTAATTCAACACTCTATAAAATAAGCCCTCTTCAAACTAGATACCAAAGGTGTATTGGCTATAGTGTATACTGGCAGGATTTGGTATTTCTTATCAGCTAACACAATGTGGCTGTACAGTGGGTGCCATGTTTGTAACCTTTTTGACTCATTCTTACTTTGTGATGAGCAGTTGCTGGGTAGCAAGTTGCATCTGGACATAGTTATAGAACAGGGAGAAGTACCTTTGAGAGGTTCATAGGTTCTGTATAGGTGGCCAGCAGAAAGCTGGGATCTCGGCTCCCTAAATGAGGATGGAGTTCTGCAACAGCTCAAGTGAGCACTGGTGTAGATTCCTATCTAAATCCCCTGAAAATACTGATCAGCTTTTCCCTTGGCTATTGGAGCTGAGCCTATAAACAAACAGCTAGAACTGGCTATGTACAAGTTCCTGAACCACAGACTCTGGGAGATGTTAGTAGACAACAAGCAAATTGCTAAGCTCATGGGCATTTTTTTTACACAGACTTTGGTACCTAGAATAAGATTTCTGCCATAAGAACCTCCCCAAAAATGCAGAGTGGTTTTGGAACACGGTATAAAGGATTGCTAAAATCCAGAAACTGAAATAACACAACACAGGTCATGAAACAGAGACTGCATTTCCTTAAAGGAATCTCACTGGGAGGACTTTCAGGCAAGAGTGCCAATAAAAGTGAAAGCCACTTATGGGACATATAAATACATAAAACATATTGTATTTATATACATGGCAAAAATAAGTGGGATAATAAAAATTATTCACAATAGCATTAAAAAGTAAACTTGTGAAAATAAATGTTATATATACATGTAAAAGAATCTATAAAATGGAAACAAAATATGTAAAAGATTTGAAGATTGTTTGAAGACAATTTTGAGTTAAAGTTCTCAATATTTCAGGTATTAATTCAACCAATTTGACATACTGATTCAGTGCAATCACTGCCAAAATCCTGGCAGACGTTTATATGTTTAAAGAAACTGGGAAGCTGACTATGAAATTTATATAGAAAAGCAAAAGGCATAAACTAGCTTGTGTGATAATGTTGAAGAAGAAACTTAATGAGGGCTCATATTACCTGGCTAAATGATGTGCATGCAGTAAGACTATAGTAAATGAGAGGGTATCAGAGGTGTGAAGTAGGCATTCAGGATGGTGTAACATAACTGAGAGCACAAATAGACCCAAACATATATGACCAATTAGTCTTTAGTGGAGGCACCTGCCAGCTCTATTTAGGATGGGTACCATTTCCAACAAATTACCTGAAGCAATTGGATACTTGGACATTAGGGGATAAGCAGACGTTAGCTCTGGTGAGAATCCTAAGCTAAAGGGGAAGCCTGAGCTATGAAAGCTCCAGGAAAAGCTTCAAAGAAATCAGCAGGACTCTGAACTTGGCCAAGTTTTCTTAGGCTGGAAGCTAGGATGCATGCTATTAAACAGGACTTCATATAAACAAAGAACCTCTCTGTGAAGGTCACTAGAGTATGAAGGCACAAACCACAGATCTAGGACTCATGCTGCCCCTGGAATCTGAAAATAGCTTATAATTTAGCACTTAAAAGGCAAGTCAAGAAAGTGAAAAAAAATTGAATTACTGCCAGAGAAACAATACATTTAATTAATATGCAGAGAAATATGCTGAATGTACACTATAAATGTAAATTAAAACTACAAGGAGACAGCATATCTACCAGACTGACTGAAACTGCAGAAATCAGAGTGGATTGCAGTGAATGGTGGCAAAGAAACATCCCCCATTTGCAAAAGCTTGTAGGTTTCTTTTAAGCTCAAGTATATGAATTCTGTATTCTCTGGTAAACTACCCTAAGCTTTAAGCAACACAGGTGGCATCTGAGCATGAATCTGTCAAATGTCCGCACAGTTTCTACCAGCAGTGCTTATAGACAATCTCAGTTCCCATTAATGGACACATGAGTCCTGTGGTCTCTCTACATGGGTTGCTCCTGCCAATAAAGGGACTGACATGTAGACCATGAGGGAGCCAGTAAAATGAATAAAACCAATCTGACACAGACACCAGCCATTCACAAGGCATTCTAGAAAAGACAGATGGGCTAAGGGGTTTCTTGGGATGTTGAAATTATTTGTAGTGATTACAGTTCATGACTAACAACCTGTCAAAGTTCACTCAGTTGTGACCAAAAATGTTTACTTATATAACTTAAAAGTCTGACTTTGAAAGTGACACATGACTTAAATTTACCTACAGTCTGTGATTTTATACCCTCCAAAACTATTTAATATTCCAAGTGTTAAGGGGTTTTGATGAAATAGGTCATTTAAAATATTTTACAAAGTTAAATAAATATGTAAATCAATTTAGAAATATCTATAAAACTAGTTTTAAAATTCTTAGTAATGTAATTTTTCTATTATTTATTTATTTATTCATTTATTCACTTTATATCTCACTCAATGCCCCCTCCTAGTCATCTCCTCCCACAGTCCTCCTTCCTTTCCCCTCCCCTTCTCCTCTGAGATGGTGGGGCTCCCTTGGTATCCCCCTATCCTGCCTCATCAAGTCTCCCTGGGATTGGATGCATCCTTTCTCACTGAGGCCAGACAAGATAGCAAAGCTAGAAGAACAATAACTTTTGGAATAGCCCTCACTCCAGTTGTTCAGGAGCCATATGAAGACCAAGTTGTACATCTACATATGTTTGGGGAAGCCTAGGTCCAGCTAATATATACTCTTTGGTTGGTGGTTCAGTCTCTGGGAGTCCTGAAGGGTCCAGGTTAGTTGACTCGGTTGGTCTTCTTGTGTAGTTCCAATCACCTCTAAGGCTTTCTCCTTCTCTGTCATAAAAGTTACTAAGCTCTATCCACTGTTTGGCTGTGGGTATGCTGTGTGGCTTTAGGTAATGTTCTCAGTCTTGGTGTCAGAAGCTAGTGATATCCTTTATGTTGAGATGGTGATAAAGATGCATTTGGTGTACAGTTGGGGAAATATTTCAAGGCTTACATTTGTTTCTGTCTCCCATAATATACTTGGACATAGGAATTCTGATTTTGAAGCACATTATTTTGTTTGTTGTGTCACATGTTCTACTGTTTCACATACAAGTCACTCACTGTGCACTTCCAACTCAGTCTCTGATGTAAAACTCAGACCAGCCTCTTTGTAACTCCTGAAAATATTCCCTCCATTAAGCACTGTAGTCTCCTCTCCTCATGTAGACAAAGTCCTGAAAGACTTTACTGTCATCTTCATGTAATTAAGATGCCATTTCTCTCTGGACACCACCAGCTACATTCCTGGATCACTCTGCCTTAATCTCTTCCTAATACTACTAAGATGTCAGTAACCTTTCCAGACTTTAGTTTTAATTCCATTTACCTGAGTGTTCAGGTTCAGGACTCATCTCACCTACTTGCTCATGATTCCACAGGCCTCTCACTCCAGAAAATATTTGAATCAGCAACTCAGCCAAATGTTGAGTTTCATTTCCCCATGAGATTTAGTAACTAATAGATCTTGAGCCACAAACATCATTGTTTCTGATGTTAGCATCTTTACCATTCATATTCCCCCATCTACTGCACCTTTAGGCTTTCCTCTATATGCTTGATGTTATTTCTGGGACCAAGCACTTCTTATTTGTGGTCAGATCCAATTTCATTGATGGGGACACTCAACTATTCAAGCATTCTTTGGCACCTTTAAACTTTCCAATGGTTTTGAACTTCCGCTGGGTCCTGGATGTTAATTTCTTACCACGACTGCAACTAATAACCATTTTCTGGATTTTTAACTCTCATGCATGGAGTACTGCTAAGAATTACAGAAAACTAATGCCATGGTTGCTCAAAGTAATGCTATATTGTGCCAGTTGGGTCTTTGTTCACATTTGATGCTTTTAATTATTTTAATGAAACTCTGAAATCTTGGTAGCTTTCCAATTATTCTCTTAACTATGACAATTGATGTTATATCGACAACTCCTATCATAAAAGTTTCATCTGTGTATACTATAAACCAATGGAAGTACAAATAAAAACATAAGTAAAATCTAATCATTTATACTCACTTAGAAATGGGATTGACACTGGCTTCAATAATGGTTAAACACTTACAGCACTTTATGTTTTCTGGAAATTCTTGTACACCTAAAAGTTGAAAAGAAAACAGTGATATGAGTTCATGAAGATATCCCAGCAAGCATGTTGAAACTCTGGCTCTTACAGTGGAAATAAACAATTAAAACCACAACTAGTTTCGATCTAAACTCAATGTAGGGCAAACATTCAAGCAGAGATGATAACAAAATAAAGCCACACAAAAGAGAGGCATACACACAATATTCCTAATAAAATTGAATATTAAATAATGCTTTAGGATAGTATTAGCTGGAAGTCACATATGAAGCTAAGGACAATTGTATTTGGCTTTTTCTCAGGAATGAAAATAAAAAACAGCTTAATGTTAGGATTTGCTGTAAAGGTTTTGACTGTAAATGCAGCACTACTCAGTCAATGTTCTAACCCCTATTTTTCAGGTGAGGTCATGAAACTGTATGAGCTCCCTTCTAAAACATCCCAAGTCCAGTTCTAAGAAACTCTGGGCATTCTTTTAATGTTTAAGCTGGTTTCAGAGTCAGGCTGAACTTGCTTCATAATAGAAAGTTCTTATTAGAGCTTTCTCTGGTCACTAATTATATGGGGGTATTGAGTTTTAGAGGCAAAATGGCATGTTTGCTTTTTAAACTGGACAGTTCTATTATTCACAAATAGCAAATGACATTAATCAACATTTAGACTCCAAATGAGGACACTATGTTGATACATCTCCAATGCATTTATTTCAGTAAATGTACCACAGTTTAACTTGATTGTGTTCACAAAATTAATGACAAAAGCAAACAGCATTCCTACATTCTGAACTGAAGTCCTCTTAGAAACAAAACTTTTTTTTTTTTTTTTTTTTTTTTTTGTTTTTTTTTGTTTTTTGAGACAGGGTTTCTCTGTGTAGTCCTGGCTGTCCTGGAACTCACTTTGTAGACCAGGCTGGCTTCGAACTCAGAAATCCGCCTGCCTCTGCCTCCCAAGTGCTGGGATTAAAGGCATGCGCCACCACTGCCCGGCTAGAAACAAAACTTTTAAACCACAGAATTAATCAAAAGTGTGTTAACAAATTATTAATTACTTGAAGAATATAAAGTGTTCGTTAGAGTGCAGAGATCCTTAGGCTTGACTCTCATTAACACACACAGGAGGCATAATAATACCTGCCTGCAATTCCAGCAAACTTCGGAGGTGGCAACAGGAAAGTTATCCTTGTCTACATAGTAATTCAAGGCCAATTGGGTCTACATTAGCCCTGGCTCAA
Source organism: Arvicanthis niloticus (assembly GCF_011762505.2). Taxonomy (NCBI): domain Eukaryota; kingdom Metazoa; phylum Chordata; class Mammalia; order Rodentia; family Muridae; genus Arvicanthis; species Arvicanthis niloticus. The sequence goes on from NC_047661.1 coordinate 133,662,268, forward strand.
AAGAAAATGAAAGGCTTTTCTCTAAATGATTAATTATTTGAGAAGCAACCTTTTTTGTTACTTATTAAGGCTATTTGTTCCTTGTACATATTCTGCTTCCTGTGTCTCACTTGACCATCATGCTTGTTCATTCTTCTACCTGGAAACAGAATGTATTAAGGGAAGAAAGACATCCAAGACTAATCAATTTATTATTTCTATCTGGGATGAGTTGGGGAGTCAAAGAGTCATGGATTTCAGGTTGAGGTTTAACTTGTTCCTTTTACTTGGGCTTTCTTGTCTGAAGCAGGCAGGATAATTCAAATAAAGTCACATTATCTTGACAGGTTTGTGTGTGTGTGTGTGTGTTTAATGTGATACACACACACATTTACATGGGCACATTCACCATTGAGAGCCAGAGATTCATACTGAGTGTGTTCTCCTATCTTTCTCTATCTTGTTTTTGTTTGTTTGTTTGTTTGTTTTTTGTTTTTTTTGAGTCAGCATCTGCCACTGAACCGAAAAGTCACCTATTTGGTCAGACTTTAGGTATCCTCCTGTCTCTACCCCATCAGTACTTAGATCCTAGCATGCTATCATACTTAACATTTTAAGAGGACGTTGGGGAGCTGAATTTAGGGTTTGATAATTAACTCATTTTTCCAGTCCCTTAGAGAGGCTCTAAAGCTTGTAGTTAAAATGGCTTTCAGCTTTCTCTAATGATAAAACGTTTCTGAAATAAAAAGGACACAAAAGTAGTGTCATTAAAAATCTGTTTTTAGCTTTAAACTATATCTCCAAGTATGAAAAGAAATATTTCTTTCTGTACAGAAGTTAAGCTTGGATCCCAAATATAGGAAAGAGACTCATCTTGTTACTAAGCTCTGAACTTAACAACAGTAGAACATAGATCCCTGAGCCAATAAAGAGACTCCACTCATAGGAACCTAAACTGAGACTTCTGTGACATAAACATTGTCTTTCTATCTCACTTTCCTGGTGTTTGCTTTATGTGTTATAAGCTTTTCCTGTCCCCATCTAATTTCTCACCCAAACCCAGGTCTACATACCATCCATATAAAGAAATTTAAATTCTAGCATTTGCATGAGGTTTTATTCAACTATTTAAAGCCCTAACTTCCCATTGCTTACTGTTTTAGCTTGTATTACCTCTAAAATTGAATGGTACTAGAAAAAAAAAAAAACAACAGAAAAAACCAACAAAACAAAACACTACTGTGCATGATTATGAGTTAAAGAATTTGATACTTTTTTTTTTTTTTTTTACTATATCTTTAGTTCCTGAAGAAGAGTCTCCACTATTCAACAGGTTTTACTGAATGCTTATTCTTTTGGGAAGTGCTAAACTTTGAGGAGACAGTTTGGAAAAGATAGAGCATTCTTTTTATTTGTGGAGCTTATATTTTATCAGGTGAATGCACACAATAAACATATCTATCTATCATCTATCTATCTATCTATCTATCTATCTATAAATCTATCATATATCTATTATGTTTTAGCAATGAGAAGTATCACAAAAAACAACACTTGAATATTAGATAAATGGAATGAAAGGAATTAGGGATGACCACAGAATGTTTGGCTGGGGGATTCAAAAATGAATTAAACTTCTGCTCTCATGGGAACATGGTATATGGACTAAATTTTAGATAGAAGACAGAGTTGTACTTTGGGCATCTATAACTAACTACTGGTTGGAACTCAGTAGGAGAAGACAGGGAGTTTTTGCTTATAAATGTAGAGTTTAAGAGAGAGGACCAGATTGACTTAAGAACTGGCCATTCAGGTCTGGAGAAATGGCTCAGAAATTTAGAAGCACATTCATGGAACCTGAGTTTAATCCCAGCACTCATATCAGACAACTCACAAATACCTGTACCTCTGGCTTTAGGGGAATCCGTCTCCTTGTCTCTGTAGGCATCTGTACTCATATGTATATTCCCCACACAGACACAGACACAGAGACATATACAAAACACAGATACAGATACAGACACACATAGACACAGATATACATATAGACACAGACACAGACCCACACACTCATACATATACATATACAGAAATAATGAAATAAAAAATAAATGAGTGTTTAGCTATATAAATAATAAAAATTGAAATCTAGAAATCAAATGGTGAAGAGTTTTTAAGTTGAGAGGTAAGATGAACTAATTCAGATGATGTTGATAGTTCATCAAAAAAGAACCATGAATGGCTAGTGTACTTAGTAAGGCAAAAGGTCACTATGACCTTGAAGCAACCTATAGGAGGGATGTAATGAAGACTAAAGAATGGGGTTCAGTTTAGGAGTAGATGAAGAGAAAGTCCATATAGATAATAAAGATAATACAGAAATATTGTAGTGAGGGAGACACATGGGAGAAAATAGCAGGAAGCTTTTGTTATTTTACTTCAGGTCTGCATAGTAGTACATATGTATTCTAATTCAAATAATCATGTAGACTAATGTATCTAGATGATATAGTGCAAAGTCAGAAAAACTGCTGTGATGGTCTGAGGGTAGGCAAGAGAGCATGACCTAACTGTTGGGAGACAGCTTGGGAGAAAAGCAAGGCTGATTTTCCTGTACCAACATGCAACTGTCAGGCAATATAGGGCAGAGGCTGGGTGTGGAAAGAAAATATCTTCTAAGAGGTTCAGAATTCTCAGTGGTATATGTGCAGCCCAGATGAACATGGAGATGACAAGCCACAGGTGTGGAGGTAGAGGATATGTGGTTATCTTCACACAGGGAAGAGTGAGATGATGGTGAGGAGCAAAAGGCTACACTTCAGATTGTCTGTAATACCAATAAGAGAGATTGGTTCTTCACAACTTCTATTCTGCAATAAGCACAAAGCTGAATTCAACCAGGCTTGTCATTTTGCTGAACAACAAGCAAGTCGACAGGCAGTGAGTCGGGACAGAGTGTTAAAGAGGTCTACAGAATAACATATTGATAATTAACCACAGAACTTGAACAAGAGAAAGAATAAAAAAAAAAAAAAACCTCAAGACTGGCCAGGGTGTGGCATAGGAAAAGAAAGTGCTATTAGGGACTAATACCTTTGACAGGGTTAAAAATGGCAGCAGCTCGTAGGGAATAATCTAGAAAGACCATGCATGATACTGGGATTCATTAGGTTTCATTTCTTACGCTATACCTATAAATACATGACAACGTAGCAAGTGTTTGTTAAATTGGCTGTAAATTATATTTCACATCAATAGATTGAGTCATTGAACTGAAATACATTTCAGACATGGAAGGAAACACTTGATTTTGGTATGTAGAATATAGATTTTAATTACCTATATTAACATGAAAGAATAATTGTCTCTTTTCAAACAAACAAAATACAACACATTTTATAAATGTCAAAATTTAAGTGTTTTAATGTCCTTTCAAATTTATAAGACACATTTTTAATAAAGTTTTTCACAAATGAGTATAGATAATTATAGGGGTTGAATACTGAGTGATTATGCTTCTGAATTGCATATAAACATACCAAATAATTTACTATGTGGTACAAGTGCTAAATGCTAGGAAAAGCTACAATGCTGTATTTTATATAATAAAACAACAGAAACAGCTACTAAAACATTTTCATCTACATTTTAATTGCTACTAGTCCTTGAAGTTGTAGTTTTTTATTCTGAGGAAAGCACAGTCAGATTGTGTGCTGAACACGTTGTATTAGACTCAGAGGAGTAAAAGATGAAATGTGTAGATATTATATATACTTTATTTAATTCTGAAGGCTTTTTAACAATAAAATAAGTAAGATTTATCCTGGTGGATCAAGATTTGAAATCAGCATATCTCAAGTACTGCTATGCTTGCCTATTCTGAGCAACAACCACAAAATCTAGGATTTTATCTACTATGGGATATAATTTCTATCTATACATATTCATCAATGCAGTACTTAAGACAGGGCAATTTGCATAGAATTTGATGTAAATATAACTCTCCTCAGTATGTCAGTAAAAGGAAGTTAGAACTACTGTCTCATTAGAGGGGAGGTGATGGGAGAGCTAAAAAGTGACTCCAGCATCTTCCTATCAACCAGTCCTGCTTGTTATAGACAACACTGCTCTTTATTCTTATAAAAAAAAACCAGTCATTTCTGCAGCACAGATGAGCTCATGTGAGCACAGGGAATGGAAATTAATCAATTATAATTGTTCAAAGAGAATAACTAGAAACTGTTTTTACAATAATTATGACTGTAACAAATGAAAAGATTGATATATAAATTGATATATGAGAACATAGAGTTTAATTTCACTTCATATATTAGTTACTATAGAAAGTTACTATGGATATGGAGCACATAAGGCAACAACTGGTACAATAGACTATACAGGGTGAGGACAGACAAGGAGACTTCAGAGGGAAGTTTTAGTGTTCTGGAAGGTCAAAGTGTAGAGCCTGTATCTGTTGGGTTAGTGAATTGGAGAAACAACTGGAGGATGCTTTGTGTTCTACCCTTGTGGAGAAGAAAGAGGAACTCAGGAACCATGCATGGGAGGTCTGGGTTACTTGTGAGAGCCTGCCTATCTCAGTGGCATTATATGGATAGACTATGTAATGGTCTGGTGAAGTTATCAGTAAATGGTTACAATCATGCAACAGAATCTGCCTCTGGGACATATCTTGAGAAAATTCTGTAAAGTTATGACTTTGACACATAATGTATTCATAGAAGAATATATGTGCCTTGGTCCAATTGCATTGATTGACACTGATTCTGTGTTCCCTTTCTTTATTATAACTGAGATTTTGGGTATTTCATTAAATGGACTACTTAATAATATTATATTGCATTTAATGTTATTTTGATTCTTCATTTTTAGTAGACTGCTTAACTGAGCATTCCACACACCTATATTTTAACAGAAGTCACTGTGCCTCTGAGAACAGTATAAGGTTCAGTTCCTATTCATGCAGAAGTGCTGCATGGTAGTGGGGACTTAGAATGGCTCACATAAGCTCAATTTCATTCTCTTCAAATTATTTGTAAGGATTTATGGACCATATATTTTTGAAAAGGCCATGCTGTGACCCTGGGAAACCTAATCACTAGCTGACAGAACCCAACGTGCACTTTAGAAGGTGAGGGTGGAGCCTTCTTTTTGTCCTGTTTTAGTTGAAGAACCCAGCTGTAAGAGCTGCTGACATGCCTCAGGTTTCATGTCCCTAAGAAGACACTAAAGTGGTTGCTGAGCTGTGGAGAAGACAGGAGATGCAACTTTGTTTTTTATTGTCATGAAGTTATTTAATGAAGAAAAAGAGACTGAGTTTGTTTGAACCTTCATGGGCAGAAGAGATTCTACAGACAGGGAAATTAGACTTAAAGTACAAGACAGTGATTTTTAATACTTTATGTAGTAAGACCATTGAAGTAAGGGATTTTATAGGGCTGGGTACCACCAAGGACAATTATTACATATTGATTATGAACACATGTTGATACTTCTCCATAATCCATTCAAAGCATCCCAAGGTAGCTTCCCTGAGACTATCCAGCCTAGACAACTAGGATTTCATTTTCTCTTTCAATATCCTCAAAGGTTTAAAGATTTTGAAAAATCAGTTAACTGCTTCCTCTTGTGAGTCTGAACAGTAAGTTTCCTTTTCTTCCTGCAGATGGAGAATGTGATTTATCCCATGTTTCATGAGTGCTTCAGGAAGGGGTGGAATAATTGGCACATCAGTAACACACATAATAACCCTTCAAATATGATTGCCTCTCATTATAACTAACAATAGTGATTTTGCCCACCATGGCACTGCTCACATCCATTCATGTACAGAAGTAAGTTTTAGAGGATGAGAGAAAAATCCACTTAATTGCTGGAGAATTAGGAAGCACTTTCAAATTAATTCATTTTCATTAAAGTCCTTGGATTGTGGTGTCATTGTCTCTAAGAAGCTATGACAAATCAGCAATCAGACTTGAAATAAAATCACCGACTAATTAAATCTTATCGTTGTTATCTACCTTCATCATATAAAACAATTACTCTACTATGGCCATGCATCAGCTCCAAGCAGACTTAGACTACTTATTCAGACATCACAATATCATGAAATGCAGTACTCTCTGATTTGTATAGATTTTATTTCACTATTGAATTCAGGAGTGAGGGTGTCTTAGGGTTTCTGTTGATGTTATGAAACACCATGACCAAAATCAAGTTGGGGAAGAAAGGGTGTATTTAGCTTATACTTCCTTGTATAACTTCATCATTGAAGTAAGTCAAGACAAGGACTCAAACAGGGCAGGGACTTAGAGGCAGGAGCCAATGCAGAGACCATGGAGGGTTGCTGCTTACAGGTTTTCTCAGACTGCATTCTCATGGAACTCAGGATCTCACCAGCCCAAGGATAGTGCCACCCTTAGGCTAGGCCTTCTCCTATCAACAATCAATTTAAAAAATGCTCTACAACTGAATCTTTTAGTTTTTCTCAAAGGAGGTTCTCTCCTTTCTGATAACATTAGCTTCTGTCAGTCAAGCTGACATAAAACCAGATAGCACAGAGGGCAACAAATGGAAGATACATTGGGATAGACAATGGATCACTACGTCCAATTAGAGAATTTATTATTGTTGAAAAAGGAAGGCTGATTTATAAAAACTGTGGACATGTTCTTGTTTCTCTCTGGTTACACAAGTATCAAAGTTTTATTACGAGTAACAAAAATTTGTTAGAAGGTCAAGGTTAATAAACTTATTTTTAAGAAAAAGAAATGCTTTTCTGAATTGAAGACAAGAAGCTGGGACCTCATTTTCCAGTTCATTGCCTTCCAGTTAATTGAATACTTTTATTATACCATGTAGGTAAATATTCTATGAAATGGGCTCTTTTAAAAAATTTATTTTCTAACTGAAAGATGAGAACATAAAATCTTCACATTTGACAGGAATCCTGTGATACTCTGATGCGTGTGTTCACTAGGCAATACTGAGACCAGTTTACATCTGCCTATCTCCTCAAACATTTATCATTTCATTGGTGAACTAATTTCTTCTTGTATTTTGAAACATCTCATGCTTTATTATACCCAATCATCCTAATTGTACAGTAGAGCCAGGAACACTCATCTTGTATGACTGTAACTCAAGTAACCCTGGTAGCCACCTTCTCATCATTTCAGTGCCCTGACTATGTAAAAATTATGAGCATAATATATTTGTCAATTTGAGATGCTGACATTAGGGGCTGTAGGGTATTATTAGTATATTCCTAACCTACACCCATCCTCAGAGAATGTGCATTTTCATTACAGCAACATTTTGAACATTGACAATACACTTGGCTACAATGTGAAAGTCAATAAATAATGAGAAATTAACATCACTTAGACCATGCTCCAACAAAATTGATGTGACCCAGACAGTATCAAATGCAATACAACACTTAAAACATCTGAGTATGCACTGAGATACTGCAGGAGGGGGCATAATAAAAGTAAATTTCATTGGAAGTAGAAAAGTAGGAATTAATGCATAGAAATTAAACAGATCAAATAACAAATGAGACCAACAAGGACAAGGGAGACTGCTTGAAAGACTAAAAATCTTTTGATAAAAGTAAAGAGTTGGTGAAATGATTAAATAATGGTAGGAATGCAGAGGATAAAGTGACCACAAATATGGTGGAGGGGCATACAACATTGATGTGAAGAAAGTTATAAAAAAGAAATAAAAATAAAATTGAAAATCTGGATGATGGAGTGGGTTAGTTACTAGTTGGATTGTAACTTGTGAAAGTTACAAAGATAGCAGAATTAGAAAGGAAGAAACTGGCCCATGTTCTGATTGTATGACACACTTGGATTTTTAGCAGATCTATTGACAATATGTTAAAATTGTATTCAGCCCTGTGACTGAGTATAAGACAGAGGTCTCAAAATTGGTAATGTTTCTGAAATATAGAACTAACCAAAGTACAAAGAAGCATTTTTTTTTTAAAAAAGGGATACAGTTTATAAAACAAATGATTTAAAACAATTCTCAGTAACTAAACAAATGTGTGCAAAATAGGATGGTAAGATGGCTTAGTGGGTAATGCTAAAGTGATGGCCCGAATTCAGTTCTGGAATCCATGCAGTATATGATCAAAACTAATTCCTGTAGATGGTCCTTGACTTCTACACAAATCAAATGCTGTGGTACGTACACACACACACACACACACACACACAGATGCACACACACAGATGCACACACACAGATGCACAAATGTAACTAGACAATTAAAAATGTTTGTTTGTAAACCTTCTTAAAGAAATTTCTGAAACTCTATTGAAAGCCACAAAGAAAGACATTATGAGGAGTGCCCTGTTGTTATTTATCACCATGAGGATATCTTTCCAAGTTAACTGTTAATTTCAAATCAAAATTTAAAATCGTGCCAGATTGTTTGTACATCTCAACAAACTTGACTGAAAGTTAGGGATTGAATATCAAGAACATCAAGACGCTTAAAATGAAGAAAGGAAGCGAGGACAGAATGTTTTGACTAAAACTCAATAAGACACTGTAATGGTGAGAACAGGTCTCAACCAGACAGGAGCAGCTCAGCAGGCCGAAAGAGGTTGAACAACTGGAAGACTACACAGTCAGTGGAGGGAGGTGCTGCTGAGTATCACTGGGAAAGAGGGGTTTTACTCTTAGCAGGCACACAACCACTCATTGCATTTATGTGTAACTATAGGTCCAGGGGATCTGATGCCCTTTTCTGACCTCTCTACATGAATGTGGAATATAGACACAAAACACTCACATACAAAAATAAAATAAAAAATGTAAAATCCTTTGGAGAATAATGTGTAAAATGTGGTAGTATGCTACAGAAAATTTAAACCTCAATTCTGACAGCAAGGACGGTGAAGGGAATGGGCATGTACATTTACGTGTGTCTGTAAAGTTTTATTCATTTAAAAAGAATATGATATCTGTAGTGAATGTTAACACTCCATCTTTATGATAGACACATTATCTGGTATTCTTTTCCTCATAGTTAAAGTATTCACTAGCTTAAAACTTGAAACTACATAAATGTTGTAATACAGTTATATCCTGACTGTTTTTAATGAAGGAATACACAAGTCATGTTAGTACAGAGAGGTCAAGATCATGACTTAATTTAGAAATTCAGAATCTTCACAGAAACAATGACATTTGAATATTGAGTAGAGTGAAAGTGAGCCAGGTACAAGATGCATGGAAAGTGATTTATGCAGAGGAAGTAATACTTGAAAAGAGAAAGAGATCACAAATCTGTATTAAATGTCTGAGAAGCTTTCTAGTAGCCAGATCACAAAGCTAAAAAAGTCAATCACCTGTGGTTAGATTGGCATTTGAAATGAAAGTGTTATTAGGTCAGATATGAAGAGAGACTCTCAGCTTTGTTTTCAGGAGCTGACACTGTGTCCTAAATCCACAGAGTCATCTTAAGTTATAAAGAAACATAGCCTCACTGGGAATTTAGGTGGGTTCTAGGGCTAACAAGTAGAGGGCCAGTTTGGCAGTGATTGGACAAGCACAAGCAGTTATAGGGATACTTATGTGGGTAGTATGTACCAGACACAAGAGAGAACTGAACTACAGCTATGGGAATCAAAAGAAGCAAATGGACTTTCCACAGACATAGGAAATGGCAGTCATGGCAGCTATGGCAGCCATGGAAACTGAATGGATAAGAAACTAGACATGAGAGCAAATGTTTTTATCCTTTGCCTCAGTGTATCACAGTAATATAAGCAGGGGCCTAGGAAATGAAAGAATGACATATTGTGGTGATAACGATTTTGATTTTAAATGTATCATGTTTGAGTTATCTGTGGGGCATCACGTACCTATGCTCAGCAGACAGATGGCTATGTTAGTATGAAGCTAAAGGGAGAGTCACAGCTTGACATATGGTAGTCATTACCCCCTAAACATAGGTATTTAACATATTGCTATGCTGCTGGTTACTCAGTGTGTATCTTTTTCTGTTTTTTTTTTCCAGCAGTCAGTTAAACCACTTAGAAGTTCTCAGTGTGCCAAGTAGAACTTTTTGAGGAGTCTCTAATATAATAGCACATAATTAACATTGTACTTTTTAGTAGGACAAAATATTATTTACCTGCCAAAACTTACAATATGCCCTAAACACTGTCCTTATAGTTCCACAAAGAAAAGTAAACAAGATAGTTTCTGAATTCTAAGATCACATAATATACCACTTATTCAGGAAATCAAATGGAAAATTAGTGCCTACTTAGCATGTACAAAGCCCCAGATTGGATCCCCAGTGTCTCCTCCCCTCCTGAAAAGGTGATGTAAGTTCAGAACAAAACCATCCACAATGCAAAAGTTACCATAAAACAGGCAATTATACTATGTAATAATTACTTTTCTTTTTGTAGATGGAAGGAAAATTTCAGAATATATAACATTTAAAGTCTCTTCTGTGTATGTATGTAGTGTGTGTATATGAGTGTGCATGCATGTGTGCACACATGTATGTGTATGCAAATACACTTGGATTATTTTTAATAAACAGAAGACCCTGTTGAGATTATAGCGCTCAGCCAGAGAGGAAAGAACCTGGACTGAGGAAATTGTATAGCTCCCATGTCAGAATGGGCCAGCTTGCTGGTATTGCAATGACCAAGGGTGATGTGACAAGAAGTTGGCAGAAGTAAGATTAGAGTCTACAAGGGATAGTCAGAAGCAGCTTTAGACTCAAAGTGAATGCATGTATTAAAGGTTCTCTCAATCTAATCCAAGCACATTTCAGTCAAGTTTTTGCTCAGGTTGATGAGTCCTTGCATGAGTCTGTCTAGAGATTTCAATCGATATTCTATCCCTGTGCTCCGGCTCTGCTGTAGTCTCTCCCCTTTCAGCAGAGCTATTTCAACTGCCAATTGCAATGCTGACTCTACTCGTTTCAGACTCCTGTTCTTTCTTCACTTGACAGATTCCTGAAAGATTCATTAAGCTCTTTGAGTAACTGCCTAGGTCCTTGTCACAGAGCAGGAACAGGGGACAGCCTGCAGCTATAATTTCCTGAAGGGCTGTTTGTGTGATTGCCAGCTGTGCTCTTCTCATTGTTACCTCACACCCTTGTAATCAAACGTGTACCCTACCTTGGCCTGACATCTCTTGCATGGCATTCTGTATAAATATTTCCAGGCTATGGAAGTAAAAGTAATAGTTTCAAAGTCTTCTAAAGATGCTCACAGATTTTCTTCTGGGGTAAATAAGTGCAACTTGTAATTTTTAGTGTAAAAATATGTCTGGGAATTATTATATGTTTTCAGTAAGGTCACTCTTTAGGAACTTAGTATTTATATATGGCATTATGTTATCTGATCATCTTTGAAAATGAGGAAAGTTTTTATTACTTGCACTGTCTACTAAATTTGCCCAAAGGCCAGATGTGGTATTAGCCATATCATATTTCTTAGAATCATAAATTAAAAATAGAATTTGAAACATAAATGCATATAAGCATTTTGATAGGAGTAATAGTAAATGCCCCTTAATTTTATTATTTTAAAAACATTTATTTTAATTTTATTGTGTATGTCTTTGCAGTCCTCATAGAAGCCAGATGCACATGCTGAATCCCTTGGAGCTTTAGTTAAAGGCAGTTGCGAGGTACCAGATGTGTCTGCTGGGAACTGAAATGAGATTTTCAGGAAGAACCATATACTTTCTTAAATGCCATCTTTTCACTCCCAGTAAATATATTCTTATAAGAATAAAAGTGGATATGAGGCCCTTCTCCATGGGTCTAAGTCTGGTTGCTATCCAGGAACACCTGTATAGTCTTTTTTGAATTGTCTTCATAGAAGATATCTCAGTGGCTAGTCAGCTTAGTGTGAAAGGTTGTTTAAGAGTCTGGTTGCAGATGCATTATCTCTTTCAAGTTAAATCTGGAACTTGACCCCCTTTCTATTAATACAAGAGTCTTAATTAGTTCTGCCATTCTCAAATAATGCATGTAATTAAGCAGTACTCTGAGTACTGTCTTAGAGATTGTTGGTTATTTGTGGATATCTGTTTTAACTCTCCAGTGACATTGTAAAGTTAATGATGACTCTCAACCATTCAATGATGAATTCATTCAGTAAATATTTATTGAGATGCTATAATAGCCACACATTATTGGAAATGGACATAAAAAAGCAACAACAAATAGAGACATCACTGAACTTAAATGCCAGGAAGCAGACTGACTGCAGGTGATATATAATGTATATGTCACTTTCATGTGTGGGAAAAAGGTAAAGTGGGATATGTTTACAGTGGCTCTCACCAGCAGAATCTGGGGTTTTAGATGAGAAGGTGTAGGAAGGGTTGTGAAGAGCACATTCAGGTAGTGCCAGTATCTGTAGAGAGTTTCCTTAGGAAACTGTCATAGAGCATCATGAAGCGTCAGGCATCTTAAAGATGCCATATTTATATCCAAGAACTCTTTAAACAGACTATTTACCTAGACATCAAGTCAGGACTATCCAGCTCCTATTCATCTTGGTTTGGCTTGTTTACTGCTTTGTAGAAAACATTCTCTGGGAACATATTCACCCTCCTCCTAAAGATGGCCTTTAGGTAGAACATAGCTTTACACACAACAGTTTACTTAGTCCTCCAGAGCTACTTGTTTAAATATCTACATCACTTTCTAAAATGCAAGTTTTGTGAGGAAGAACTTGCTTTTCTCATGCCTGTCCCCTTGGCAACAACCATACTGAGTGGAGTTACCATAGCAATACTTGAAGATGACTACAGCACATTTTTCATTCGAGAACTTGATGGTGGTGTACTTTGCACCACAAATTACCTGGTCACAATCCTTTGAGATAGATCATTAATTTATTCTAATCAAGTAGGTAGCTGAAGTCATTTGGAAAGTAATAAGGACGTACTTAATGAATTAGTACACTTGAGATCATCTGAAGGCTCGTCTTCCTCTAGCAAACCTTCAGGAAAAATATCCACATTAAAATCATTATTTGCACCATGTCAAAAAATCATCAGGTGCATGAATTTGGCTCAAAATACAACAGATATGACTGAGACTTGATGTTTCTCCAGGCTCTGCTCAAGTCATTTGGAATGTGTCAGCAGCCAAAACAGTAATGTCCCTCCTGCCACCTGATAGTTTGGAATCTGGTCAAGGAGAAGAAAGCCAATAAGCATGGCAAGTCAACACTGTGCAGAGGTGAGTGCCCAGGGAATAGTAAAGCTCAGGGAAGCAAATGGGAGGATCGTTTCAAGGATGTGAACAGAGGTCACTGAGTAGGTATCACTCTGAAAATCAGGATGAACCTAGCAGAGGATGCAAAATAATTTAGAAAGTTAGAATGAATATCTGAGTCCAGTGAGGAATAAGATCCAGAGAAGTCAGATATACTGTGAGAGGAAAAGTAGAAGTTTGCTGTCTCAGAGTTATGGGTATAGTTTATCTCTTAAAATTTAATAAAAGAAAACCGTATCACTCACTAAGAAAATAGACATTTCCAGTTAAAAGATCCGGAGGTGTTTAGAGATTCTTACCGTTTTTACTGATGTCGAGTTCTTTCAGATTAACTAGGCTAGCAATGGAGGTCGGCAGACTTGAGAGGTCATTATCAGGAATGCTTAGTTTCCGTAGAGCTTGACAGTTGAATAATTGCTGTAATAGAAAAGAACCACACACTAGTTAGGCCAGTTTGGTTAGACCCACTCATACCTAAACTCAGTAGCAAATTTTAAGCTACCATTTTTATCAACACGACAGTAAAAGAACCATTGATTCACCCTTACTTTCTTTCATACCCAATTTGGAACAGCTTCACCACACATCCAGCTGTTAGTGCCTCATTGTTTTTTTTCCCCCACAGAGACATAAACAAAACAGAACAAAATGAAAACCAGTCAGACAAAAGCCTTCAGGAGTTACCCTCAGCATTCTCAAAGCTAGGGGCATCACCCTAGCTCTCTTTATTTTGTCGTTGTAATAGATTTCAGAAAGTATTACTCCTATTTCTTTATTCTAAATAAATACTTGTATGTTGTCAGGAACTGCAGCACATCTGAATACTACACTCACATTTTTTTTTGTGTCCCCTTGCTGTGCCTCATAAACCACTAGTAAATAAAACATGGGATGAAAATTCAGTCTGGTTCAATTTATAGTTCTGTCAGTATGAAGTACTGGGTGAGGGAGAATCAAGTGCTACAGTTGATTCTGGAACCCAGCATGATCACAACTACTGTGGGTTGAGGTGTGTTTTGGAGGTGGCTTCTTGATTCACTCATTGAGTCTAATATGGAGGTAAGGCAATCTGCATTTTCAGGAAGATATCAATTTGGGTGAATTGATATGTGTTTCTAGTACCACACTGTGAAAAACAACTCTATTTTTTTAAAGCTCTATTCAAGTCATCTTTGTGGGGAGCCAACAGTAGGTGGCTATCCTCCTTGTAGCCATCTTGAGCCATTTACCATGACAAGAGACTTGTTTTCAAAAGCCTACAACAGCTGAGCATAACATCTTGTTTTATATACCCAGGATTTTCCCTTGGGTGTGTGTGACTTAAAGCTGTGACTTAAAGGCGTGAGTTGAGAAGTCAGACTTATAAAAGGCGAGAAGCAGACAGAAGAAGGGACTGGAAACTTGGAACTTGGAGGCACTAGGGACTAGGAACTAGGGACTAGGAACTAGGGACTAGGAATTTGAGACTTGGGACTTGGACTAGAAACAAGAAACTTAGAGAGAAGAAGAGAGACTTGAGAATAAACGGGAGTGAATCACACTCTGTCTGGTCTCTATTCTTCGTGTCCGCCCTCACTCTCTCTCTTGCTGAACCCTGACCCGAGGACCAGAGCAGCAGTACGAGCCAGGACAGTTTAGCCCCTAAAGCTTGGGGCAGTGTGGGTTCAATCATTTGGCAGAGTGGTCCCCGACACATCTTGACTACCAAAGGCATGAAGTGTTGGAAGAACAGTTTTCATTAATTTTCTTGTAGAATTATCTTAATGAGATCCTTTTCTGACATTTTTAATGCTGCTTTGCTGAACTTCCTCAAGTGAAGTCTGGTAATCATGATTATGCAGTTGGCTAATGGTATATTTAACTACCGTTTCTTCCTACACATAATTCCTTATTTATAGGAAAAAAAAACAATGTAGCATACGGCTGTTATTTCTTAACTCATTAGCTTTTTTAAAAGGAGATCATATGACTTCTTACATAAGAGGAAGTTTAAAGTCTCTTACTTCGAGTTAGTCATCTTGGGTTCTTTATAAAGACTATTTGCTACTTGATATAATGTCAGAATCATTTTTTCAATATCCTATATAAAAATGTACATCTTTTAAAAATAAAACTTTGAAAAAAGATGTCTAATGGATTCTTTGAAAGAGATTCCTCCTAAGCTAATAAGAAAACACACGGCTACAGTCCTGGGAGTTACTCTCACCTGCTTTCCACTCTGTGCTATCTAGTAAGATGGTGATGTGATATACGAACATGCAATGTGGTTAGTTACAGCTTAACAGTCAACTATCTCATCATTGATTTGAATAAGACTTACTAACCACTCTTTCCACTGATCACTACAACCATTTTAAGGAATATTAAAACTAATGATATTTAAAATACAGTCTTTTAAAACTAACTTCTCAAATGTATTTAAGATTTAGTAGAAGTCCTAGTATTATTAATTTTTAATGAAATGGCATACAATTTTTTAAAGGGAGAGTCCCTTACATGTTCTACTGGGGAGAATCTAAGCCAGAGTGAGCACTTGACTCAAGATCAGTATCTTTGTCAACCCTGACTCTTACTGCAGTGTTTTCTTTGAACTCAGCAGCTTTCTTGTCTGTAGAGTAGGGATGCTAAGCCATACAACATGAGACTTGAGAGAGTGGGAGGTGTTAATACAGGCTATCAGATATAAGATTTACAGTTTTCCTTTACTAGCATCTCTGATATTTTGAATGTACCTTACAATCAAGATTAAGTAGGTTTTAAAAATGTTTTATTGGTTAGTTGTGAATTTCACACCATGCACCCCAATCCCACTCACCTACCCCCTGCCCTCATATCTGCCCTCCACCCTTGCAGCCTCCCCCAATGTAGAAAAATCTCGTGGAAGCTGTAGTTGTGTCACAGTGTGCCCCACAATATAACTTTTTGTCCATACTTCTTTGTTTGCAAGTGTTTATTCCAATGACTTGGTCTGGTATAAAGCCTCTGGCTTCTAATACTCTATCAATACCGGAGCCTTGAATATCCTGTTGTTGCCCTGTGTCATAGAGATGTTGTAGCTTTGTATCTGTAGGAGTACCCATTCATGTACTCTAGCAGATTATCCAGAGGGTAGATAGATGTTGTGGTGGGCAAACTCAAATCCATGGATCTAGGCCTGAGAGGTATTTGAGCAAGTTAGCCTGCCAGCTCTCCTGATCTCATGTCCTCTGGACAGGCTCACTAGCAGCCCTGCAACCAGAGCCAACCCTACCTTGTTGCCCAGGTGAGGTGAAGAACCCATTCTCCTAAGTGTTTCAGCTGGTGAAGGACATGGCAAGTTCTCCCACTCTCATAACCCTGGGCTAGTTCTCCTACCTGCCATGGGTGGTGAGGGATGAAGGAGGGGAGAAGCAAGTTATTCCCCCAAATATTCTTGCACTAATGATTTATCTCATAATAAGGCTCTTAGATTTGCTGAATAAATTACTTATCAATCTATAGTATCCAGAAAAGTTGGGTGACTGTTAGCAATTAAAAGTACACTAATGTATAACAATAGGATGGTCTGTTTTCTACTTTTCTAAACAAAGCATTCTGTTTGGATACAAAATCTTGATCAGTTTGTCTGGATATCCCACATTTCTCTTTCTCATGTGCCGCAGAATGCTTTTCTGTCCACAATTTATGCTGAGCCAATAATTTTGAGTGCAGATAATTAAAGGGAAAATGAGAAGAGTACCAAACTCCTGCTGAGACTGGCAGTTTTGGACAGGAAGCTTCAGAGAGGTAAACAGTCTCAGTGGAGTCTGTGTTTCCTAGATCAAGTTTCTTATCTGAGTGAACTTCTTCCTATGAGTTATGCCCTTTACAAAGCTAAGAGCCCTTGCAAGGCCTTATCAAGATTCAAGCTTTGAGTGAAAATGATGTGGGATCATTATAAAAGAGCTGTATTCTTCAATATGGGGGAAATAAAAACACAACAAATAGCTAATTACAGTCAGACTGTTAACTATAGGGTATCCTGATTTTCATTTGCTAATATCTCACATTTTAAAAACAATAGAAATGTTTTGAATCTGACGATGCATTTGTGTTAGAGTGCCATTGCTCTGTAGCTAAAGAAACAATTTTATGCTGAAGAGATTTGTTTCAGAAGCATATGTAATGTAAATTACTTACTCTGTAAGATGCTTTTAGAACTGAAAAGTACAAACACTTAGACATTTTTAAAGTTATGATACTGAAAATTCCTAAAGTTGAATAAAATTATTTGAGGCTAAAATGGTATATTGTATTGTGTGGGTCTCTGCAAACTCCATAAACAATAATGATCCATGATATAAAAAGGAAATCCTGTTCAGCATGATTCTGTAGTACGTGTTGGTTCAAACATCTAGAGTGTGACCCTGGCAAGTTCATCTAAACCCTAGCATAATTTTGCAAAAAATTACCCAATGACAACTTAATCCCACGTGTACAACAAAACTTAAGAAATGTTTACATTGAAACTCTTTACAAGGCACCTACAGCTTTTTCTATAAAATTGGGTTCTAGTGACTGAGAAACAGTACTTAATATAAGTAAGGATCTAGGGAGAATGGCTGAGGTAAATATAAATGTCTGCAGGAGTCAGGCATGGCCTGGCCTATATAGCTCAGAGGTCATCTAGGCTACTGTAAATAAATGTGACATCTCCCATAAGGTTGGGTTCTACTGACTAAGAAATGATGGTCAAGATCAAGTTCTAGTGAAGAAAAGTCTAAGATAAACTTAATAGTCAGGGGAAGTTAGGTGTGTCCTGGCCCTACAGAAACAGCTCACCAGGCTCTAACTACATCCATTCCCAGCCTTCTGGGCAGAAAACAGGTTATGCATTTCTTCCTTGATGAGACAACCTTCAATGTTTAACATTCCTGGTTTCCCTAGTACTTATACATAAACATAAAGACCTCTTGCTTTTTACAGTCTATAAAGTATAATTTCACTCATTAATTTCTAGGACACTGTTTATTTGTGCCTGTTACAAAGTAAACCTATGTGGCTGTGAGGACAAGGGACATTTTGTGATACATAAAGAGCTATCCCCTTGGGATGCAGACTCTATGATTGAATAGTCAGACACACAAGTAAATGGCCCATGTGCAGCTGTACTTGGTCAATTAGATAACAGACCATAAATTCAGGGGGTCATGAATTAAGGAGACATCCCATGAAATCCAGAGTCTGTGCTTCAATACTCAGACACACATGTAAGTGCCCTGTGTAAATCTGTATTGGGTATCAGAAATACATGCACAGGGCATCTGACAGAGCATCAGCAACTCATAACAGCCTCTCTGAAAGGGGTGATGAAGAGAAGGAATCTTGGAAGAATCTACTTGAGAGTGTCAGAGGCGCTGAGGAGTGGCTATGGCTATGCTTCTCTCAGTTGCCATTTCAAACTATTTTCAGACATTCACTTGATAATCTGATGGGATCCAGATCTTGTAGAGAGTCTTTATTAAAGGTACATGTGCTGGATATATGTTTAGTGTCAGTATTGCCTTCAAGAGCCAAGCTGAAGCAAACAAAAATTGTCTCTGAGCCCAGAAATTAGACAGGAAATTTTTTGGTAGCTGCCATGTAGGAGATGCTGTGGTGAGCAAGTGAGCTTCCAGGAGATGGCCCACCATTTTGTACAGTTGTGATGGATGTGTCTTGGAGAAAAACAGTCCTGGGACTTCATCTCTGGATTGCTTCTTGCTGATGCTGTTCCTTCTCATGCTTGTCATTGCTATATTCCTTCTGTATGTAGTATTGTGTGAATGGGCATGGGGAGACCCTCTGCCTATAGTGTAGTATGATTGCTTCTTGGGAGACAGCTCACTCTGTTGGGTAATTTTCTTGCAGATCAATATGAAGATGAACTTCCATAAAATAATATTTAGATGAATTTTACAGAATTTCTGATTTGACTTAAATAGTTTTAGAAAGTAGTTAATAGGAAGTTTAAGGAGATGGTTTGTTTTGCCAAAAATATATAATAAAGTTAGAATTAAGAGTAGAATGTACCCCCTCCCTTGTAGATAAGTGAGGACTGCATAGGTTAGAAAAGGAGTACAGTGAGCTTTCATGTGTTACAAGCACATAGTTGTACTTAAAAGAGAAAAAAATAGGCTTAGGACAAGTTAATAATGAAAGAAAATATTCATTCTAGGTTGTGTCCGAGTTTCTCGATCTTATTCCTAGGGATGTGGGCATAGGTATTGGTATGTACAAAGAAGAGACAGAGTTATGAATAAAAAGTAAATAATTCAATTATAAGAATAGAAATAAATGATTAATCAGTTTAGCTGAATTAAAATAAGACCTCAAAAATAAGATAGATGATGATTTGTTTCTTGGTAAATATAAATTGTTATCAGCTAAGCATAAAAAGATACTTGTTACTATAGAGTTGAATTGCTTAAAATTTGTTAACTAATGACAAAAGAATTACTGGTTTGGGGTTATGATGAACTCGTGGAGAGAAAGATAGATGGGAAATGTTAAATTAGGTATGAGTTTCAAAGAAAGAATACATAATCAGTAATCTTTTTGTAATTTTTTTTTGTGTAAATGTAATCTGTTCTTGAAGAATAAGTTCTTGTGGTGATTGTTCTCGAAGAACATGTAATTTGTAGCTATGAGGTAGTGTTTTTTTCTTACATAGAGAATTTTTGTCTTAGGTGGTATAAAAAGGCTAGGAGAAAAATAAAGTTGTTGAAATTTGTTCACTGGCACTTTGCTCCATCTACTAAATATGTGTATGTATAGATGCATAAATGTATATATGTAAAGTAGGTTAGAGCTCTGCTCCATCCACCAAATGTGTGTATGTGTACGTATGTATATATATAAAATGGTTGGAGCCTTGCTTTTCCACTGTGTTAGTGTGTGTGTGTGTGTGTGTGTGTGTGTGTGTTTTCTCCACTGTTCTCTGGGCCTAAAGAATTAAACCTTGTTCCTTCAGAGAAATGTCTTCTGAGTGATCAATCGAAGACTCTATGCCCTGCCTCAGTTTACCTGTGATGTCAAAGCTGGCCTTTAACAATTATTAGCCAACGATGTTTCAATATTCATGGGATAATTACAAACTGAGGGATATAGAGTGAAATAAGCTGTTAGAGTTGGTAAAGAAAAATAAACAAACAAACAAAAAACCCTGCAAAGTGAATGTGTTATTGTTATGTTTAGAATAACTAAGGCAGGATCTGAAGCATGATGATGAAATAAAATATTATCAAAGAGAAATCAATGAAGATTAAAAGAGAATAATGTCAGATGCAGCCCATGATAGCTGTGGTTGACAAAAGTTTTAGATCATGCTTCAAAACCATGAAGGAAGACTTTGTAGTTCTCAACAGATAAAAACAACAAATACAATAAATGTTGGAGGCAATGGGGTTGCTAATTACTCTGATTAGATTGATGCATACTGTGGACATGTATTGAATTATCTCACAGTAACCCACAAACATGGATAAACACTATGCCAATTAAAAACAAAAAAGTAATTAAGGAAAACAGAGATGAGTTCCCAGCAACAACTATAGTAGGGATTCTCTAGATATTAATCTTTCAAGAACCAATAATAATCTTATATTGACAGTTTTTTTTTAAACAAAAAGTATAGAACAGCAGCATTTTAGACAAGGACCAACTGAGTTCTTTACCAAGAGTCGCAGACTAAAGCCACCATCAGAAGGTATCTTTATGTACAAGAGAAAATGATTCTAGAAGTGATGTCAGAGTAGAACTCAAGACTAAATAAATTTGATAATATATCAAAAGAAAAGTATTGGTAAATCTAAATAGTCATTGGCGCTATAAAGCAACAGCAGAGTGTTAATTATTGGCTTAATAATCAGGGCAGAAGCAAAAGTCTGAAAAAAAATGAAAGTGTATCTGTCAAGAGAGAGATGATTAGATTTAAAAGTCTGGTAATTAACCTTGCAGCAATATCTCTAGAGAAATATCTGAGAATTAACCATATGTTACTTCTTAAAATGCAGCATGGTCTCTTGATCATAACCTTTAGGTGGTTCTCTGTTCCTCAAGAAAAAGCACAGTCCCCATTGTGGCCTTTGAGGCCCCCATCCCTGCATTTTCTCATCCTATCACATACTCCATCACCCATGCCTCAGCTAATCTACCTCTAGCATCCTGCACAGGTCCCTCTGCCTGCCACTCATGTTCCAGTCTCCAGCTCATGCTGTTTCCTCTCCTGCTCTACCCCATGTACTTCTCACCAGTTTACATGCTTTGCCTGTGTCCTTGTATAAGTCTTTATTTCCTGTCTTGAGGTCCTGGCACTGATGTTCATGTGTGTGAGGGCTGTACTGAAGGCTTTTACTGTTCCAGTAGCTTTGACAGTATGTTATGCAAGGTCCACTTTATTTCATCTTATTAGTGAGAAGATGTTCCTTCATAAATATTGTTATAAGAAGGAATAATATAACAAAGAATGAGCCACATTTCATGAGTGCCTGTTACATAAGTACAAATCACTAAGCTTCACTGTAAAAATATGTTCTTAAAAACAGCAATGGAAACATGCCATTATTAACTCATTTTGTAGGGGAGAAAACAGCTTTTTTTATGGTATATAATCAGCAAGGGTCAGAGCCAACATCCACATACATATCTTTGTAGGGGTTAAGCTGTGTCTGAAGCAGAACACTTTCTATTCTGCAAAGTTGTTTGATCCGGATAGATAACTATGACATCTGACAAGAGTGAGGAAAGGAATGAGTCAGATCAGGGGCACCAGTGAGCCATCCCAGGACGGCTGATAGGAAGCTCACTGATGACTTTATGGCAGCAAATACAAAGCTAGAGAGGCATGCGAGTGTGCTGGCTAAACATTATTATATTTTATACATCCAGGCTTGGAGATTCATGGCTACTATAGCAATGCTATGACATACATGTGAATGACTGTATGTCAAAGTATTGTTCCCTAGGGTGGAAGTAAGAAAATAACTGTTTAACTCTCCACTACAACTGGAATTATTTGTTATGTGGGAACATTTTTCCTGGAACGTTTTATGTAATTTCATAAATGTTGAATAAGAGGGCTGTGGGTGTTTACAAAGAAGGCTTTGGAAAAAGACTAATGTCCAGTGAACTGGTATATCTGAATTGTTTGTTTCTTAAAAAATTCCTCCTTGAACCCTGTTTTGAAATGTCTGAGCACTGACATTCCCAACTTGGTTGGAAAGCTGTTTCAAGGAAATAACTACCTTGTGCACATTACAGGCAAATGTAAAATTCTTTAGTTCAATACAAATATGAATAATTATCTTTAGGAAAGCAACAATTCAAAAACAATAGGGTAAAATAGTTTTAATTTGCATTTTGTGAAATTGTAAGCTTCCAAATGATACCTCCATTTCCTCCTTTTATCCTTTCTTCCATTTCTACCCTTTCTTTGCAGATTGCTGGGTTCAGCTTGTGCCTCCGTAATAGTTATACAGCGTCAGGACTCAACAGAGACAACTACCACCCCCTTCCTCAAATATTCAGTCAGCTATAAAGAGAAATAGCATATATGCCTAACTAAATAGGATGCCTGAAAAAAGAATTTTCAGAGGACATCAGATGAAACACCTTTGGGATCCTTAACTTAAAGACCCTATGCTCGCCCCAATGCTTATTAGCAGTAAGTTTATTCATTTGTTTATTCTAATTTCTGTTTGTGAAAAGAACTGCTCCTGTGATTAGAAACAGGCTGATGGGAAATGAAAATACCCACGTTAGAGCCACATGTAAGGTACTGTGTACATTGGTAAGGAGAGAGATCATTTAAAGGAGAACCATTGAGTATCACATAAGGGAAGATTTTGTATTCAAAAGTATCTGAGGGTCTCTTGCAGTGAGTGGAGCATAAATGTGGCAGATGTGAGACTCAGCAAGGTCAGACAGGATTAGGTAAGATTCTAGCTATAGGAAAAGGGAGCAGTTTGACTCTCCCTAGCATAATTGGCAATATTGAATAGGCTACAAGGAAGGGTTCTCTTTTATGTTTTGCAGAAAGATTGCAACAAAAAGTTCCTAGGCATTTCATCTTATGGGTACTCTTTCTAAAATATAGATCTTTTAAACAACCATTTGTGCAAAGATTCTGAGTTTTTTTTCTTCTTCTTTTGGAACAGCAGGGTGATTTTAGCAATTGTCATGATCTTCAAAGGGGGTATATCTGACAACTAGAATAACAACTGTTACTTTGAAGATAGAAGGTATATTTCCAGATGTACCCTATTCAATAATTAAATACATTTAAATTTTAAAGTTAAAATCTTTAACTTACATGCCTATGATTACTTGACAGTATCATGCTAATATCATCAATAATAATATCAAACAAATACTGAGTAGAAAATCATATCTTTAATTGTCCTTCATCTTCTACTTTCCCCAGGATATTTAAGATAAATGGTTTTTGCCAGTGCTGGGGACTGAGGCAAGGCTTTGTTTCACAAGGTAGGTGGTATTCTACCCCTGTACAGCCTAGGGTATATTCTAATATTACATTAAACTACAGATAGAGGGTATGTATGTGAATGCATATTATTTTGGAGTTCTTTTTGGTTATATCTTTTGTGACTGGATGTTAATATGATTCCTGGTTATCTGGAATGTAAGGAAGCATTGATTTTGACTCAGGAGAACAATCAGTATAGGTATTAATAATACAAGGTTGGATGGCCTTTGATACAGAGTTTCGTATATGGTCAGCAGAGCATCGAATGTTACTTCACTTAATCTTTTATATTCCTATGATACACTTTACAAAGTTAAATTATAATTAGTTATGCAATGAGTGTGTAGTAAGAAGAGAGATTTAGACTGACTGCTGTGCTAGTTCCTGTTGATTCAAATATTAACTTGACTTCCACAGGGGAGTGGACACAACAGCACTATTTGCTTCATCCTGTGTCTGTGGATACAGACCAAACACACAATATATGTGTCATGTGAGCAGTTGCCACAGAAGCCTGTGTATGTGCCTATAAAAGGAGGTACAGAAGAGCATGAAACAAAATGATTGATTGTATCAGAAAGTAAAAGATCAAGGCCAGGAAGGATGAGATCTTGAAATGAGGGGCAGAATGGATGTCAGGCATAGAAAATGCCATTTTTGTTTTAGGATCAACCCTGTAAAGCTAGAGGCCACAGGTTCACTATAGCCAGACAATTAGTCCTCCTTTTACTACTCCCGGCTCAGGCTCAGGTACATAGGTTTTTTCAGAAGTAAAGAAGGGGTGGGACTTTAACTTTTGTGGCTTGGTCATATTTACATTAGAAATATATCACTGTAGATGTGTGGAGAATAAAACGGAAAGGGATGACTTAACAACTATCAATAAGAAGATTGTTCTATTAGTGTCCTAGAGACTAGGGCCAGACAAGTGGATCAGGATGGAGAAGAATAAAGAAAGAAATTTAACAAACAGAAAACAAAAAAATGGTAAGACACAGCTTTGTTTGGAAGGTGAGATGAGAGGAACTCTAGAAAGACAGGGCTCCCAACTCATGAGTAATTATTGAGATGGGAGAAACTGAGACAACAGATGGGTTTCATGTCAATAATTAGGCTTGCTGAGTTTGAATGAACACCCAAGTGAGATTGGAAAGTATGGGCACTTTTGAAGACTGAAGTAGTGTTGAGGTGGGTTAGAGATTTGAGCACGGTGCTGAGCACAAGAATAGATGCTACTGGACTCCAGCCAGAACTGGAGAGCCTGCTTTCCCCCACACCTAAGGCTGGTAGGGAGATATCAAAATAAAATGTCATTTTCTGACCTAAAGAAGGATCCAACTCTGTATTCTGCCTGTCAGTGCAGTCACCCTGCCATGGAACTATACAGGCTCCTGTTTTCTGTGTCTTTTTTTTTTCCTGTAAATAAAGTTGTCTGCTAGGGTCTTACACACTGAGCCCTGTTATATATCTCTGAATTAGGTTTCTTTACAGGCTAGTGACAGTGTTTCAATGACAAGGGAAAATGCTGTTGTTATTAATGTTAATGAGAACATTGGCATAGTGCATGTATTTTATAAGGTGTTCTGTAGTCAACCCTTAATTATTTAGAACAAAGAAAAAGAGCCGTTATTTGTGTTGAAGACCACTGGCATAGGCAAGACTCTATTGAGGCTCTAGAAATTAAATGCACCACAATTAACCTGTATTGTCAAAAAGGAAAACAAATCTTTAATTCACCTACTTAAAATGTAGGAAAACAGAAAACTTTTTGGGAAATAATTCCTTACTTTCTCTCTTTCAACCAACCAGTAAGGCTCCACTGTTACCAGTATAGCAAGAAGTGATGGGACGTTGTACAGAGAGGCTTTCAGCATGTATGATTCTGACCAACCAGATGGTTGATTCAGTGCTGCTTCAAACTCATTATGGAAATTCCAAGATGTTTCCTTGCATGGGGAGAAGAACTTCATTTACACTAAATTTCCACATAAATTGTAGAAAGGGTGCCTGCAAAATAATTTTGCTTTAAATCATTATTGATTTAAGAAAATGATCACTTCAATATTGGAACATAGGACTGTCACCTTTCAATTTATAGAAAGAAAAAGAGATCAATTTTGTGCTGTTTATGATGTGACAGCTAATAAGAGCCACCACTGCTTGCTAAAATGTACATGTCATACCCCACTCCCATGTTTTATTACTTAATTTAGTACTGTAGAGAAGTGCCACATGAACAGTTCATGAAAGAGGCAAAGTATTCTTGTGAAGTACAAGATATTTTCCATTTGTCACAGGAGCATTCTTGGGGTAGGGTTCAAATTCAAGGTGGCCTGACTCAAACATGTGTTTTGCAATGCCCAACACCAGTGTGCACTCACATTGTCTAAGGACTGGTTCTTTGTCTTAGGAATCTAGTCAGGGGTCTTTTAACCTTTGTACTCCACATCTCTGACAAAGCAATTAAGAGGATAGGATTTTTGTCTCCATGTTAGGTGATTGTGACCCCCAGAGCATACTCATGCTTCTGTCTTAGAAGTCTTCAATCATTGGTCATTATGGCAGGGTACAGTGCACATAGACTCTTGTATTTTCTTACTTATTGTCTACTAACTTTTGGTAGCCAACAGCACATGGTAGTTTACACAGTTGAGAAAAGACTCACAATAGCTCTCAAGTAGTCTCACGTTTTTTTTAAATGTTTGGAATGCCTTGACATCACAGAGATTTTTGTACACGAACAGTCCAGGTCAACCCTAGATTTCAAAACTTGCCTGAGGATTGGGGTACGTGGCCTTCTTGCCTCTATATTCACTTTTTATATTCTACTTTTGGTACAGTCAGACTTATGTTTTTTTCATAAGGATCATCTTATCCTAGTGTTATCAGCTGAATTTTAAAATAGATTTCAGAACGAAATTAAAATTCTTCAATTTAGCAAAGAAGGCTGCACCATCTCAGCTTCATTTCTCTCTTGCTTTATATACACATATATTGTGGAATTTTAATTCTTTAGCAATGCCTGCTCATACCCTGAAATGCACAAATTTCTTATCTGAAAAGCTGCTACTCATTTCTAAGTCTTGCTTGCAATGTTATTACTTAGGAAATAATACTTAGTATTACTTAATATTACTTTGGAAATGCTCCGTGTAGCATTTCCAAAGTGCCACTGCTTGGTCGTGCATCTTAGCAGACACACATCTGATAACAATGCAATTGAAGTCATGTTTTTCATGCTAACAAGCATGTAAGTCTTTTCCATTCCTGTTCCCTTGTGATGAGCAAATGACCTGACACATGTCTGGTGCTTAGCATTTCAATGATACCTTTTATTAAATTTATTATTAATAAATGAAACATTATTGTTAAAGAATACCCATGTTGAATTAAAAACTCACTTCGTTTTTAGTATAAAAACAATGAATTTCAGTATTGCAATGAGTCTACCTGGGGCTAATGGCAAAGCATACTTGCTCATTGTAAGGTACAACCACTGATTAACTCCATCTGCCATTGTCAACAACTGGTATTATAAACCTCACTAGATCTCATGTGATTTTAAAAAGAGAAGGCAAAAATCTGGACTTTTGAGTGAAGTCCAATTGTCTATATATTATCTGCTAACTCATTTTTAAAGATGTCTCAAAGTTAAACAAGCCCCATTACCTGTTTCTAATCTCATGATAAAAGCTTGTCTTGTATTTCTGACCATGTTGGAATGATTCACATGCAGTCCTCACTCTTTCTTGAAATCTTAATGGAAATGTTGATTCAATAACCCGTATTTTACAACTAATATAAAAAATCTACCAAGCTTCTTTTCCAAAACAGACCATTCCAACACTTTTCATGATAAAATTCTTGGGAAGACTAAGGATTTGAGAGACAAATATTAACATAATAAAGGTAATTTAGAACGAGTTCACAGTTAATATCATTTTAAATGTACAGAAATTCAAAACATTTCCACTAAATTCAGGAACAAGACTAAGATCGTCCACTTTCTCCAGATGTATTCAAAACAATTCTTCAAGTCTTAGCTAGAGCAATAAGACAACCAAAGGAGATACAATTAGGAAAGGAAGAAAGACAAATTATCCTTATTTTCAGATAATATTATTTTATAAATAAAAGACCCTAAATAATCTGCCAGGAAACTTTTACAGCTGATGAACACTTACAGTAAAGTAGCAGAGTGCAAAATCAACACATAAAAATCAATATCCTTTCTATATACAAATGTCAGGCTAAGAAAAAAAATCTGAGAGACAGTGATCTCCACAATAGCCTCAAAAATAAAGTATCTTCAAATATCTCTCACCATGCAAACAAAAAAACTTGTATAATAAAAATGCCAAGACATTGAAGAAAATAATTGAAGAAGACATCAGAAGGTAGAAAGGAAACCTCTTATGCTTGTGGAGTAGAAGGATTAATATTTTAACAAAGTCTATAGTACCAAAAAAATTTTATAGTTTTCATGCAGTTCTCAGAAATTCCAACATAATCTTCACAGAAGTTAAAAAACTAATTTTAAGCTTCATATGGAAACATAATAAACCTAGGATGGCTAAAACAATACTGAACAATAAAAGAACTCCTGGTGGTAACACCATCCCAAATTTCAAGTTGTATTACAGAGCTATAGTAATAAAAGAAGCATGGTATAGGCATAAAAATAGACATATTGATCTATGGAATAGAACTCAAAACTCAGACATAACCCACACACATATGGCCACCTAATTTTTGACAAAGATGCCAACAAACAGTGCTGGTCAAATTGTATGTCTTCCTATAGCAGAACAGAAATGGATCCATCCTCATTAACCTGCACAAAAATAATCCCAAGTACCTCATGTATACCAGATAGTCTGAATCCTAATGAAGAGAAAGTGGGGAATAGGCTTGAACTCATTGATACATGAAAGGTCATTCAGCACAGGACACAGATAGAATAGGTAATATCAATAATAAATGGAAACTCATTTCACAATTGAATATTATTATTTTAGTTTTTATCTAAACTAAATTGGAGAAAGTGGACAATCTTTAGTTTTAGTTTAAATCTTATAATATTTGATTATCTCTTTTAGTTCATATGCATTGAGTCAAATATTAAACTATAGAGAGATTTCTGGGCTGTGTTGTCGCTTAGGTGTAGAGTACAATTTCCAGAGATTTAAAACACCAGTGTTACATCCTAAATTTGTATTAGAAACTGTGTTGCTTGCCAAGTGTACAAGCTTCAGTCACCTCTAATTTCATTGTGCTTCAGTGGGCTTAAGTTTGAAATGACAACAAAATATAATAAAAGAAAGAGGCCAACAAAACACCTGGAAGAGTTGTCCTGACAAAGGCGTGCCATTGGCCCAGCATAGATGTTCATCCCTACTTAAAGCAGAAACATTAGAAAGGGTGGCTAGCAGACATGCTTGTGGCCTCAGTTCCTGTCATGTGACCTTCAATTGTAAGCCTGAAGTGCGTGCTCCCATGCATTGTAGGATTGCCTCCTTCCACCATTTTAGTTCATTCAATTTTGAAACTCCCTTTCACACATCAAAACCTTTATCATTTACACCAGGTTTCAGTGTGCATCATGTCCCTCAAGTCCCACAAACTGTCACTGTCTGCACCCATGCTTTCTTCTTTTTTGCTCGTTATAATGATTGGAGACATCTGCTTTTCTCAAAGTCAGCCTTTATCATATTTAGCAAATATAGGTTCTTTTACTATGGCTCCCACAATTAAGATAGCAGTTTCCAGGATCCATTTTTTTTCCTGTCTTTACTTTTATGTATACAAATGAGTTTCCATGTCACTGACTGTAACAGGGAGTTCCCATCTTTTCATTCAAAAAATGTATTTGTTTTTACTTAATGTGTATGTATGTTTTATCTGAGGTACCTATGTATACTAGGTGAGTATCTGGTGCTCGTTGAAGGAAGAAGAAGGTGTTAGATCTCCTATAACTACCTGGAGTTATGGAAGATTGTGAGCTGTCATGTGGGTTCTGAGAATCAAATCTGAAACCTCTGCAGAAGCAACAAGTGGTCTGAACCTGTGAGCCTCTCCATCCTCAAATGCCACCAGTCTTAACAAGAAATAGCAGTGCCTTGCTCTCACAGACTTCTCCAGCTTGCCTCACTTCATCCTGTAACATCTCACAGGAGAGTCAGTATTGTTGGTTCTTCAGGCCTGTTCCTCACTTCAGTTCAACCTTATCATGATACCTATTATTCCCATGTGCAAAGTAACAATGTTCCCTCCTGTTCTTACTGTCAGAGTCTCTGTTTACAGAACCTCTTATTTTTAAACACTTTCCATTTTTTCTCTGCTTCCATGACAACACCTTTTTTTCTTCCCACATCCTCAGTGATACTTCAAGGTTGTTTTCTAGCTCTACAAATGGCTATTTTTTTCTAGATCTTTCTCAGGCCTTGATACTTCAGTTCCATCGGCTAAATTGTTTCCTTTACCTATGAAACCTAGTCTGAAGAGTTTTATTTTATATTTTATTTATAAAACTACATTGGTAGAGTTGAAGCCTGTGGCTTTCCCCTAAATTATACCAACCTCAATCTGTTTGCGTTTTCTTTTCACTGGTCATGATGCTGTATTCCCACCGCACCAAAATTGGCACTTGAAAAATAAGTGATTTCATATTCTTGTTCTTTTTAAACGATCTCAAATTCAGTTGATTTTGTCCACCAGTGCTTGCCAGCTTCCCGCCCTGCCTGCTCCACTCTTCCTCTTAATCATCACATGCTCTCTTTTGAGTCCTTGGACTACCAGCCTAGCATGCCTATTCTCAGATCTCGTCTTGTGACCTCTCCCTGTCAGTCAGAACAGAACACAAAATGTCACTTCTCACGGATGTGCAGGCTGCCCTTTCAACCTGAACTGCCCTTTCGGAAAGTCCACACTTTATTTTCATCAGGACACCTGCTGCTACCTAACACATTCCATTTAAATTCTTTAATTCTTAGAGTAAAATAAATTTTGTGAGACTAGGAACTTAGTTTGTCCAATAATGAAGCCTAGTATCTGAAATAGCAATTACAGAAAACATGCAGAATAAACAAGTATGCCAATTTGTACACTTTACCTAAAATCTAGGAGCTTATGTCTGATTCACCCAAATGGAAGTAGAGATTAGAGAATGGGACTTAAAAATGTTTCTACCAGATTTCCTATCCATGTGTAATTGAGAAACATGAAAGAACCAGGTCCTCACCTGAAAAGCTGAAAAATGTCCAGAAAATACATGAACTAACTAGACAGAGGACCATTGCTTATTGATACTTATGTCTAAGAGTCACAGCCATATTAAAATTTCTGTATGAAACATTTTAAGCAACATTAGAGATCCAAGTAAGAAAGGAAATCTGATATCTTCTTTACAAGAGCTGTTTATGTTAATTTGTCTCTCATTTTGCTCTGCCATATACACTTGCAGACTTCACCTGAGTTCTCAATTGCTGTAAAAATAAATCTGCCCACATGAATGCCAAAATAATTAAAAAGCATTTAAGTATGATACTCTAAGAGTGATTAAACAGTCAATTCTTGTTACATCGTTATTACTTAGACACATACGTAAGGCAGTTTTACTCTTAATGTGGTTTTATATATTCAGAAAATACTATACTTTTTACACTGAAAGTCAGAATTTTGGGTCTCAGATATTGAGAGGAGGTAAAGAAGTTAGAGATGCATTCTTTTTTTCTCATCTTTATTGAACTGCAGAGGCCTTCCTAGATCTATGTGGTAGGTAATATCCATATAAAATACCAAATGATGAACAACTCCATATTTATGGGTGACAGTCAAAAGAATTATAGATAGCACAAGGCAGTACCACTGGTAAAGTAGCATTTTTTTTTTTAGGTTCTACATTTCAAATTTAGCTAATTTTTAAGCTTGAGCAAATCATTTGATAGTTAACAATTTTGAGTAATTTCTTCTGTACAAAAAGATTCTATTTTAGTAGAAGGAAACAATTAACGATCATTAAAATTTTCATAAACTATAATCACATCTACAAATTGGCATTTCTCAACTTGTCACCTTCCATTTGTGTTTCCTTTGGATCACAGACTTCTCCCAATACAGAGATTACCTTAGTTTTCCAATAATTGTATTTAAAGATTTAGCAAACATGGCTTTAGACTAAGTGGCACCTATTGGAAAATGAAAAAAAAACTATATAATTGAAGATATAATTGAAGATATGTGCTACGTGGGATATTGGAGAACACCTTGTATATGGTAAGTATGTGTGTATATGGATGAGCATGAGTACACGTAGGCGTGTTTGAGTGTGCATGGTGTATACATGTGTTTATGTGTGTCTATCTGTGTGCATGTCTGTGGTGTATGGCCTTGCCTATATGGAAATTACCCCAATTCCATCACAACCATGACATTCCTTATAAGGCATCCTCACTAGGTATTATTTGAAGATCAAGGTGTTTGAAGCTTGAGTAAATGTCACAGTTACACGGGGTCTTTGGGGTCAGCTGACCCACGTTGTTACTGTGCTGCAGAACCTGGAGAGTCACATTGAAGTCTATTTTCTGTACTTTCCACATGAAGTTCTTCTGGGTATTCTTAGTTTTATGAGCAAGCAAATATTCATCTTTATCTAATTTGGCTATAACAAACCTAACAGACAGGCACAGCAACAAATTTACATTAAATAGTAAACTCATAGTTACTGATAGGCAATTTTTTGTTTATTTTAATATTGTATTTGTTATTATTCTGAACAAACAAATAAACCCCATTAAAAGTCTCTTTACATATTGTAATGAGCCCCTTCATGTATGTACATTTAAATGTTGGTGCATGTGTTAGGTGTCATTTTTTTATTTTGGGGACAGGATCTCTCATTAAACCAGGGTCTTAGTGATTCAGCCTGACAGTCTCTTGATCTGTCTGTCTTAACTCTACCCATTCTAGGGTTACTGATTCATGCTACTGTGCCCAGAATTTTACATAGGTGTTCAGGATTCCGACTTAGGCTCTGTTGTTTGTGTGGCAAACATTTTATCAACTGAGCCATCAGCTTCCAAGATACTAAAGTAAGCCATTTATTTCTTTTATGTTTCAAAGTTGGAGTGTATTAAGAAACAGCTCTGGCATAGATTTAGGCATGGGTATTATGAGAGAGGGAGGGAAAGAATGCTTAAGATTTTGTTTTTATGCATCCAAGATAAGGGCATGGGCATCTCAAGAGAGTGTCCAGCTATTTCTCTTAGCTCTAGAGTCACAGAACACTTTGATATTTTAAGGTCAGTCAAGATATTCTGCAGCATCTGGTCTTTATGATAACTTCAGGAGTAGAAACTAAAGCCTGTTTACTTCTGCCACTGGTGAAGAAGCTGTGGCTTCAGGGGTTCAGTCTGTCTGAGTCATATAACTACTAAATGACAGGGATTTTGTTAAGCTAGGCGTTTTCTTACCCAAATCCTTCACACTTAGAAGACCGCAGGAGTGCTGAGCAACCACAGTCATTGCCATGCAGGGTGGAGCACTGCCACCTGCAAACTTTCCTTTTGTGCTTTTGTTTATTTGAAAAAATGGAAATTAATTAAAAGGTTATTTAAAATTTAAAGATGGTACCAGCTATTCCACTCCTGGATATATCTAGAGAAAGATATATCCTACCACAGAGATGTTTGCACGTCTGTTTATTGCTGCTTCGTTCATTATAACAAAGGAATGGAAAAACCTGGATATTTTACCAATGAATACATAATTAGAATAAGGTACAATATAAAACAGAAGGTGAATCAGCTATAAATAAAAATGAAATGACAGAAATCTCAGAAAACAGGTAGATTTTGAGGTATAATAGTAAGTGAGGTGAAAATTCAAATTCAGAGAGTAAAATGCCAACCAGTGTTCTCTCTCATATGCAGGCAAAGGACATACTAGTCACTAAAGAAAGTACAAAGATAATTGTTTCAACTCAGTCTTGGGTTTTTGTTTTCTTGTGGTGGGTGAATGAATAGAACTGTAGTTGATTATGAAGATATAGAACTATAAATGAAGCTGCATAGCTGTTCTAGGTGTATAAAAGTCCACAAAACCTATAGAATTGAGATTGGAGAAATGTTTGAATGGCTTTTGCTGTTGGGTGATCACTACTTAGAAGTATCAGAAGATGCCACCAAATCTGACTTTAGTTTGACTCAGCATATGAGAACTTGCTGCCACTCTGGCAGGATAAATATTTGTTTTTGATTTTTTTACTTATAGGTCTTTGAACCCATCCTTTATTCTGCCCACTTACTCTCTGTATCAGAGATGTTACTATTTTCCTGATGGAGGCATTCCCAACCAAACAGCAGAGATAGAATCAAATCTGCATCCAAAATATAAACTTTCAGTATTTAAAATATTCTTGGGATAAGATCGCAAAGTTTATTATTTTATTTATAAATATTATTGATATTTGTACAAATACAAAATATATACTTATTATATTATATATTTACATAGTATACTATATAAATATCAACATTATATAAATATAAGATATATTGCATCGTAAAATTTATAAATATTATATTTATTTTAAATTTAGTTCTATTCTATTTTAGATATGGTCAACTTGATTTAATTCACTGTTTCCTTTTTATTATTTTGTCATAGTTTAGTCACAAATTTGACCACATATTGGCTTTTCTAAAAATAATTTTTATTATATTTTACAGTTTTTAAATGTCAAGAACTAGCGTGTGTTTTTCAGTTTACTATTTTATTTATGCGTGTCTTTATACACTATTTTAATATAATGTTTGCCAATTACAGTTTATTATTTTGTCTATATCTTTACTTCTTAATTCAAAATAAAAGCAAAGCAGTATTAAATTCAGTATTAAATTACACACAGGATTGGCATTGACAGCTTTGATTTTTCAGAGCTCACCTTTGGCAGCTCCTCAATCTGATTGGCATCCAGATATAGCTCTTCTAGTGTCCGTTCGAAGTTGAAGACCTCCTTGGGCACCTGTTGCAGGCTGCAGTGGGAGTAATCCAACACTGAGATGATCTCTTCCTCGCCTCGGAAGCAGCGGCATGGCACGAGGCGGCCAATGAGCTTCCGTTTGGTGGTCATCTCCAGGCACTGCACTGAAAGAGAACACACACAGATATTTAGCTTTGACACTCAAGGAAGGTTGCATCTTCAGTCGAAATGATTGGCTATGATTGTACAGTGCGTATAGTCTATACAGGACAGGTAACCCACCACACCCTTGAGCCCTGTAACTGTCCCAAGATGCAGAATCAGGCACAGGGCAACTTCCATAGAATTTTTATTTTTTTTATTTATTTATTTATTTATTTATTTATTTATTTATTTATATATTTATTTATTTTTGGTTTTCTGAGACAGGGTTTCTCTGTGTAGCCCGGGCTGTCCTGGAACTCAATCTGTAGACCAGGCTGGCCTCAAACTCAGAAATCCGCCTGCCTCTGCCTCCCAAGTGCTGGGATTAAAGGCGTGCGCCACCACAGCCTGGCTCCATAGAACTTTTTGTAATAGTATCCCATTTATTCAAAAATAGTCAAATTTAACTCTAGAGTTTATGATGTCATTTTGACCCATAGATAGATTACATGAATAACTTTATTTGCTATCTTCATGGAATCTATGCTCTTGGAGCCATAGAATCCTGATTCACATAGAAGGAAAGGATTTATAATCAGGTTAGAAATTCCTAGAAAACCCTGGCACATCTCTTTCTTATTCCTCTAAGATAAAGTGAGCAAAGGCCTTGCAGACTTACACAATGATATCAACATTAAACTTATTTTACAGGTTTTTAATATGATTTCCTCCCATGAAAAGTTTTTGAAGGCCATGGCAGTACTTTATTCTTCCTGAAATCTGTCTTAGTGCCCAGAAAATGGTAAGTATTTATTGACTATAGAGTGACATGTGTGCCACTCACACAGGAATGTCTAGATAAGTAGATGAATGCATGGAGTTCTGTCCCTGATTGCTATCAGATACTGACAACTGGCCTGAGAAACCTCTCATTTTTAACTAAAGGTTACTCTCCTGGTGAATGTTCCCTCAGAACAAAGAAGACATTGTTTCTTCACTGTGTGTTCTTTTTCTATGTACCTATCTTAAATTCTTCAAGGAGATCTCGACTTATACATTCTTAAGTATATAGTATTTTATATTTATCTTATTATACCTTAATATATATTATATAATATATATAAAATATCTTCTTTCTTACATATGTATCACTGTAGTTTAATGACTACAGAATTAGTATTATATTAACTCAAACTTTGCATTTTATTTGGTGTGTGTGTGTGTGTGTGTGTGTGTGTGTGTGTGTGTAGACCAGAAGTAATCCTCAGATGTGATTCTTAGGAGCCAGTCACATTTTTTTTCTGATATGGGTCTCTCTTTGGCCTCAAACTTGCTGAATTTTCCAGGCTGGCTTGTCAGCAAACCACAGGGATCCTCCTGTCTCTGCCTCCCCATTGCTGACATTAGAAACCTACTGAAAACTACAGCAAATATTTTATTTTTAAAGCATGGGTCTTAGAATTAAACTCAGGAACTCATGAATTCATGTTTGTGTGGCCAGAACTTTACCAACTGATCCTAATCTATTTCCTCATTCTGTTAATTAGTTTTTTTTTTTTTTTCAGAATCTAAATATATTGGTGAGGGGTGAAGGGATGGCTCAGCAGTTAAGAGTGCTTGCTGCTCTTGCAAAGGACAAGTGTTTTGTTTCAAACACCAACTTTAGGTAGGTATCTATGCCCCCTCCTCCATACCCTATACACTCACATGTACACACAGATGCACACACATCTGCAAAAATGTATTATTTAAATAAAAATTAATGAAATTTATTTAAAAAACTGTACAGCATTTTATTTTTAAAGTTGCATAGTTTGACTCAGATTTGGAAGCAACAAGGCACAATTTACTTAAAAGCTGCTGGGTTTTCATCCAAGGCTGTCCTTATGCCTCCTTTAACTTCTGAAATTTGTGCAAGGATATTTTGAGGACAAGTTGGTGAATAAGCACTTACATACTTTTTTTTCCACAATCGAGTCTGAAGAACACTAAAAACCTTAACAAAATGATTTTCCTTCCCCTCTACCTTCTATCGTCTCAACTTTGACACTTCCCATTTCTGGGGAATGTATCACACAATTTGATAACTATCGTTTT
Organism: Arvicanthis niloticus; assembly: GCF_011762505.2. Taxonomy (NCBI): domain Eukaryota; kingdom Metazoa; phylum Chordata; class Mammalia; order Rodentia; family Muridae; genus Arvicanthis; species Arvicanthis niloticus. Next base: position 133,699,249 of record NC_047661.1, read on the forward strand.
ACCAAATTTTATTGAAATTGTGGGATTGTGGGACAGCTTTATGTCTCTACCTGGAATCTAGCACATACTAAAAATCGAATAATGCCCTCAACAAATGAGTACCTAGAAGACAGCAAGCCCCAACAATCTTCTTGTCTCTGCCTCATTCAGAGGTGGAGTAACAGATAGGCATGGGACATCTTGTCTTTAAATAAGCTTTAGAATAAGAATTTCAGCCTTGATGGCTGGGTGACAAGGCCTTCTAATCACTGAGACTTCTTTTCAGCCTTGAACTGGTGTGTCCTTTGCCTAGTTTTTTTCTAGTACCTTCTACTGATTCAGTTTCCTTCCTGTCTTCTCTGTGTGTGACTACACAGGTTTAATCCCCACTGAAGACCAGTACTCTGAGATAACTGTCTTGCTGCTTCATCAGGAACTTTTGCTTCTATAGATCAATGCAGAAGCTTCCTTCACTTTCATTCTGTAGAAGATGCATGCAGAAACTTTCTTCATTATCACCCTGTGATATCTACACTTCCTTCCTGTGTTATAGCTTATATTTTCTTAATTCCATGTCTTCTTCCAAGATTTTATTCCCTCAGTTTGGTATAAGCTGGCTTCCATTTATTAGCTGAGAAAGGATGCATAGTAGGCACAGTTTTTTGAGAACTTGCATTCTGAATTGTCTTATTTTACCTACAAAGGAGTAAAAGTTCATTTGGATATACATTTCTAGGTCAGAAATACTTTTCTTTTATAAATTTGGAAGCACATTTGTGGTAGCTTGTAAGAAAGCCCAGTTCCATTCCTATTTAAAGTCCTATTTCACACTCAACTTCGGCAGAAAGTTTAAAATCTTTATCTCCAGTTTTAAACATTCGTGACAATGTGCTTTGCATGTTCTGAAATTGTGCTTGAATTTTATGACTTTTTCAATCTTGCAATTCTGCTGAAGGTTGTTATTTAATGGATGCTTTCTTCCCCTTCATCAGTAAGTTTTCTTTCCTGCAATTTCTCACTAACTGGATGAGAAAACTTAGATACAGCCCACCAGTAAATTGATTATTCTCTCGTAATTTCTGTGTCGTTGATCTTTGACTCTATTTTTCAGGAAGCTTTTTTAAGTTTATTGCCTAACCCCAGGTAGGTATTTGTCTTAGTTCTGACAGAGTACTTTATACTTTATGAGAGTCATATATTGTATCCTGAATGTTAAGTTTCTTGTTTGTGTGTCAGAGGGCCATGCCATCTTTGTTTTACTTAGAGGATGTTAACTATGGATTCATCTATTACGCCTCCCCCACCCCGTTCCATGTGTAGCCCCTGAGATCCACTTTGTTTGTTTCTTTTGGTCTTCATCTCTCAGAATAGAGGTTTTCCTTAAATATCTGGTGATCTGTGGCAGTCCTCCAAAACCGAATGACTCTCTAAAAGGATAATTGAAGCTTTGTGTTCATGACAAATTTTTATTTCAGAATGAACTGTCAGAAAGTCAAAGAAAATTCTAAAGAATATTCTGGTCATCTACCTGGTCTGGAAAAATGCTTCTTTGCAGAGGCAATTTTTCTATTTTTTTGGCACTCTCTGTGTCTCTCTCTCCTTCCCTCCCTCCCTCCTTCCCTTCATCCCTCCCTCCCTCCCTCCCTCCCTTTCTCCCTGCATCCCTCGCTCTCTCCCTCCCTCTCTCTGTCTCTGATGCCATCATATGTATATGTGTTTGTATGTGTATGCAAATGTGCACATGAATGTAGAGGGCAGAGGTTAGCCTCTTTTTGCCCCTCAATACTCATTTACTGTACTTTGAGACTAGACCACTCTTAGCCTAAAACTTATTAGTTGAGTTTGTCTGGTAGGCCTAGGAGATCCTCCTGTCTTTCCATCCCTACCCTGAGATTACAAGTATTCATTGGTATACCTGCTATTTTCACATGGCTTCTGGGAATTTTACATGGGTTTAGAGCCACATGTTTTCATAGGAAATACTTAACTGGCCAAACTCTCTCTAGCTACTCTTCAGTTTCTTGCATCTTAATTTGGTGTCTTCAATATTCATGAACTAAAAAAATCAACTTTTGTACTTTAGAGAGTATTTTATAATGTCATTAGCAATGACTCTATAATGCATTTCCCCCTCCAGATATTTATACTTATATCATCTATATATGTACCTATATCTATATTTTGCTCTCTTTTCTAAAAATATGTTGAAGTTATCTACTAATATCTCCTCATATCTACACATTAGGAAGAAAACATGTAGATAAATCAATAATGGCCATGTCTAAAGGAGGTTTCTTGCAATGCCTTTTATTCTTCCAGTTCTTATCCAGTTAACCCATGGTAGTTCTGAGCAGAAATGTCATGACTTTCCTTCTTCTACTGACTCCTCTGATGTCATACACTGACTTCATATTCTAACTTCACACTAATAACATCACACCTGCCACCACATTTTGATATAACATTGTTTTGGTCAATCTTCCCACATAGGTTCTCTACACTAAGTCTATTGAAGGGCTGTCATCTACACCAAAGCTATAATTTACAGTTTTAGCTTTCTAAAGACATTTTATGCTTCCAGTTGCATAATACTTTTCACATTTGCCAACACCCAGTTCATTGACACAAGCTAAATAGAAAGTGGATGCCTATAAAAATTAAGTGTCTTTAACAGATTTATTTTCTTCATCATGTATAACTTTATGATCTAAAGATATCACAAGCAATAATGCTTTCAGAGTTAAACTGATACTTTTGAGAGGGAGCTCATTGTGGTGGAGACCTTGAACACTAGAGCCAGTTGCCTGGATATATGTGATCCCTGACACATTATTCTAATGGTATTCTTGATTTCATAATCATGAAAACCACAGTATACATCTAGTGTAAAGAATTTTATGTCCAAGTCTGAAGCCAGTATTGTTCCACTCATACCTCCCACTCTCTGGATGGTTTTATCACATATTTAGTCTCTCAAGTCAGGGATCTTGGGATTGTAGCTGATACTTATAGTTTACTCATCATGATATTTTGTAGTCAACAAGCCATAACAACTAGGTAACCCAAAGTTCCCTGAATCATGCCTATCTATCTCAAGATCTCCTCAGTTCAAGCTCACACCATAAACATCTTCTGCATCTGTATCTATCTTCCTGTCTCTCTGCAGTGCAATGATACTTTGAAAACGCATATACGGGCTATATGCGTGAGATGGCTCAGTAAGCAAAATTGCTTGCTATAGAAGGCTGATGACCCAAAACTGAGCAAGAGAACCTATATAAAGTTGGAGGGAAAACTGACTCTTGAGAGTTGTCCTCTAATGTCCTCTGACCTACACACACATAATTATATATTACATATAGTATTTGTTTAATAATACATTTAATAATATGTATGTCCAAACTATTCTAAAATAAAGGCACAGATATGATTCTGCGTTCCCTCATGACAGTTACTTTATAATTCCCAAGATGACTCTCAAGGAAACTGATTTTCACTGTGGTACCACTAAGTATGATCTGGTGCTCCTCTTCTACATCCACACTCAGCTTCAGCTCTACTTGGTCCCACTCTTCACATTATCTTCTGTGTTCTCTTTAATTGGAAATAGATTCTCTCTCATACAACATATTCTGATTATAGTTTTCTTTCCCTCTACTCTTCCCAGCTCCTCTCTACCTCTTCTCACTCTGGATCCACTCCATTTCTGTCTTTTATAAGAGAAGAATAGGTTTCTAGAAAGATAACAACAAAACCTGACAAAATAAAATACAATATACTGAAGCAAAAACTATTAGATGAAAATTGTACATGGCAACCCAAAAGGAAGAAATGAGTCCCAAGAGTAGCTACAGACTCAGAGACCCCCCATGTTTTCACAGTTAAGAGTCTCATAAAAATACTAGGCTAATAGCTATAATATTTGTTCAGAGGGTCTGGCGTAGACCCCTGTATGTACTGTGCTTGCTGTCTTAATCTCTGTGAATTCATATGCTCTTTGCTTAATTGATTTAGAGGGCTTTGTTCTCTTGTTGTCCTTAATCCCCTCTGGCTCTTACACTCTTTCTGCTTTCTTCTCTGTAGGATTTCCTGAGCTCTGAGTTGAGAATTTGATTGAGATTTCCAATTTAGAGTTTCTTTCCACATAATATTTGGCTGTGGGTCTCTGCATCTTTTTCCCAATCTGCTGTCAGATAATGGGAAATGATGATGATTATTGTGTAAGTCATTGATCTATAAGTAAAGCAGAATGTTATTAGGAAATATTTTCTTCATTTTTTAGATCAGTTGTGTTTGCTTTTACTCTAGTTTTCTTGGCTATCTAGACTCGTTTGTTACCCTAGCAGTGTTGGGTATGGGTTTCTTCTCATGGAGTGGGCTGTAGGTCAAATCAGACTTTGGTTGCCTACTCCTACAAGTTATGTGCCACCATTGCTGGAACATGTATAAAGGAAGACTAGATGATAGGTCAAAGATTTTGTGGCTGGGTTGATGTCTACACTTATCTTTAGTAGCTAACAGAGTACCTTCTCACAAGAAATAGACAAGAATATAGAGGTGAGGGCTTCACATAGGCACCAATTCAACTTCTCTGTATTCAATGAGTTGTGTGGGTGTTGTTATCAACAGTAAGGCCCTGTTGTCAATTTTCAGAGAGCATAAAATTACATATTCTTGCATAAGACCCCTGGGTGAGCTATGCCTTACTCTAAACAAAAAACAAGGTCTATTTTCCCTTAAATTTTAAGAATTGAAATCTAATAGGAAAATAGTTTTTTCTTCTCTGTCAGAATAGACTATGATTTCTATGGCATGATAGTATATTATGCAACTATGTGCTATGGATTACTTTGACCACATTTTAATTACTTAAAACTCAATCTTGTGAATATATCAGAACCTATATGAGGTCTGGGCCCACATATGACCTGTTCAACATGGTGTTTCTCAGAATGAGTGCAATACCAGGTTCAAAGTAGATACATAAAAATATTAACTGTGTAAGTAAACATATATAGGTGCTAAAGATCATTTTATTTTTTAATTTTTTGTAGTCTTGACCTGGCTATACCACTCCTGAGCATATACCCAAAAGATGCTTTACCATACTACAAGGGCACTTGCTCAACTTTGTTCATAGCAGCTTTATTTGTAATAGCCAGAAAATGAAACAACCTAGGTGTTCCTCAAATGAAGAATGTAGAAAATGTGGTACATTTTAACAAGGGAATACTATTCATCTATTAAAACAAAGACACCATAAAATTTGCAGGCAAATGGATGAAACTAGAAAATATATTGCGCGAGGTAACCATGACTCAGAAAGACCTGCATGGTATGTACTCACTTAAAGTGGAGATTAGCCATAAAGTACAGGATAACTATACTACAATCCTCAGATCCAAAGAAACTAACAAGGAGGGTCTAAGGGAGGATGCTTGAATCTCACTCAGAAGGGGAAATAAAGTAGGTATAGGAAGTAGATGGAGGGAAGACATTGGGTGGGAGAAATTTGTATAGTCTATACAGTTTCAAACTAATTCATAATCTGTCCACCTGTGATTTTTGTTATGTATTTCCTGCATTTTAATGATAAAATGATTAAGAGTTAATGGTTCTGTAATGTGTGTAAGGCTCACAGATCTGGCTGGGATTTCATATCTCCTTAGGCAAAGCCAGGGCTAGTTGATTCACTTTAAACCAATTCTATGTGTACCTATTAGCAGCTGACCATTTAGACACAGAACATTGCTGTTTCTCTCACAAAGATATAGAAACAATGAACATATCTGAAGGGTGATTTATGCACAGGATATTGATAAAATGCTAAACAAGAAGGTAGCACCAAGGGAGATAACTTTGGTCTCATATTTAAGGATCTGTTTAAAATAACTTTTTAGCTGCAACGATAACAACAACAACAAATTCAGAGAGAGAACATGTTTTAGAAACAGAGTATAATGTTATATATAAGAAATTATGAACATGTCACATACATACTATGTATTAAGACACACATTCACTTTTTCTGAATTGTGGTAACAGCCTAGAATATTTCAAAGCCTCTCACCTGGAATTTTGTACACTGACTGAGTAACAATATGATTTCCAGCACGGCCCCGTATTTACTCTCATGAAAGAGCAGTTAGGTCAGGCATGGGACTTCATATCAACCCAGCATGTGGGAGGTAGAAACAAGAAGACAAACAGCTCAAGTCCAGCATGGGTTACACAGGGAGACCTGCCCTCTACAAAGGCAGCAAAAAAAGAATTTTTTAGATTCTAGGAGTTTTCTTTTTTTTGAAAGGGACATAAAAGGTCAAGAAGAAAATAAAAATGTGATTCTTTTGGCAAGACTAGTATAGTATGTTCCTTTGAAGTCAATGATAAGAACCTCTTTTCTGGGTTCCCACAACACAGACAAGTTCCCTTTTACTTAAATAATGTATGTGTTCCAATCTGAGTTGAATCTATGGAGAAATTTTTTTGTCTACATTAATGGCATGTGGTCTACAGCCACAAGGCTCTCTTTCAATACTCTACCACAAACATATACACAGCATAGCTTCCTACACAAGCCTAATTCAGGTGAAACCATAGGGAGATTCATCTTGTTATATTATGTAAATCCTATACCACTGAAAATTTAGATAAAAAGAACTGCTGTAACTTAAGAATTTTGTGTGCACTAGTCAAAAGTCAAAAGTTGAGAACATGCACCCAGTGCCTGATTATCAATACTTCTTCACTCACTGTAACCTCAGACCAGTCTCTGATCTGATCTTCCCTCACATACCATACCTAGAAAGATGAGGGCCAAAACAGGGCTTAGTTGTTCCAGGGTTTTCTATGGCATAAATGCTGTTTTTATTTATCCATACAGTCTTGCATTTTTCAAGTGACAAATGTTTCTAGTTCATCCTCTGGGAAGCATTTTGCCTTACTAACTGTGCCACAGGGATAGGGAAATTTGCCAAGCTCACTCCATGTCCTACTTAGAAAGAGGCATCTTTAAACTCATTGCACTTAAGCACATCTCTGAAATCTGTACCAAGGGTCATCTCCATGAGGAATTAGGATGCTGAATGCAGTGCCAGAGGCTTGTTTAGTTTTTGACTGTTGACATGATCACATTTAAAACCTAATTATATTTGAGGGTTACTTTTCATCTTAGCATTATAATATCTGAGTTTTGATTATTTTGTTTTTTTTTCTGCCATTGCAAGAAACATTATTTTGCATGGGTCATTAGGCTGTTGGACAGTGGACTTTAACGATGATGTCATCTTGTCTTTGGGGCACTCAGTGACACCTCTACCAGGTTCTACAAGATGCTTCTTTATACTGAAACGTCAGGGCTTCTGTGCTGTCTGCAGTCTTTCCAGAAACCTTAATCATCTTACTTCAACAACTTCTTTCCAAGGTGATTCCCAGTATAAACCATCAGTCATGATTTCATCTTCAACTGCTTAATGAGGAGGCCAATTTAGATAAAATCTACTCCTTGACAGCAGGACTTGGAGATGTTGTCTAAGTCTCTGCTTAGAGCCTGCACTTTCATTGTTCATTGGTTTTATTTGTGCATTAATGTTTATGCAGCCCAGAGTCATCTTTCATCTCTCCCCTGCTGTGCTAGGTATGAGGTTATATGCTGGGAAACACCAAGGAATAAAATAGTTCCCAGAACTAATGAATTTATAGGAGAGTGACTAGAGATAAATATTGAACAGAGAGCCAAGAAAATAAATTCATAATTATTCTTTATGCTAACTTCTATGAAATATCAGTCTTAAGCTTAGATATTGACATGTAGTTACTAGATTTAATGAAATGAAATAGGCTAAATATAATATTATATATTAATATATTGTTTTCTAAAATACACACGTATTTTTCAGTTCTGAAAATTCCACTGAACATATTTTTTTTTAAAACTCCATTTTATGATGATGGGTATCAAACTCAAGGTCTCATGAGGTTAACATCAAACTATGTCTTCAACCAAGTCTCCACTTTCAGTGACCGTTTTTCCTAGCTCATATTCGTGCTCTTCACCCTCTTTTAGAAATAAACATAACAAATTGGAATATTATGAGGTCAGAGGTTGTTATGGCTGGAATGTTTATGTCCACTTAAAACAAACAATGGGGCTTAGTTCTCAGAAATGGGTTTTTAAAGGAAATACAATGTTACTTTCAGAAAATAGCTCTAAGAAAGTGCAAAGTAAAGCTCAATATCAGATTAAAATATCTAAACTCTAAGAGAAAGTTAAGTTATAATTCACTAATAAATGGTTCCAGCCATGTTTCTTGAAAGACTTTGGCTTCCAGGAAAATGGATAACTTTATCTAAGAGTTAAATGAGGAAATTAAGTTTTAAGCTTTATGATATTTTTAAGGAGCTAACCCTTCCAAGGCAAAAATGTGAATTTATATTTTAGCATTCAAAGTTTGCTTACTTGAAGGTACAGAAAAGACCAGAACATCTCTACCAAAAAGGCTGGGTTGTTTTTTGTTGTTATTGTTGTTGTTATTGTTTGTCTTTTGGTAAAGTTTTTTATTTGAAAAGAACCTCAGCCTAATAACTTTTCCAATCCTTGAATAAATTACTCAGATGATGTTCTTATCTGAACAAGTCTTGAGAAGTCTTATGCTGTAGTACAAAGTCAAGATGATGATTCTTAAGAAGTTATCAAGAGAAAGTCCATTGCACTGTGATTTTTATCAAGTCAAAGACATCTGAAGTTTATATAAGTGTGACAAATACTTTTCTAAATAAAAATTTGAGTATATAGAAGTTAATATTTATTTATTTATTTGAAAAAATACATACTTTCTGTGGAATGTCCCATACCCTGAACGTGTGTTATTTTACCCCATTGTTTATCTTTTTATGAGAATAGGACACTGTTCTCATGATCCCCTTTACAGGGCAAGGTAAAAATGCTTGCTTTAAAAAAATCTTGTATGAATGACTGAAAGAAAGCAGTTTCAATGATATTTCTTGGTGTTTCATTCTTCAAACATAACTAAGACTTTTTTGATACTGCTTATATTTATTAATATTTTAATTAATGTTGTTGATGGTTGTATTTGTGCATTGAGGACAGTTCTGAGACTCACCTAAATAAACAGGGCTTGTAGTGATAATCTTTTAATCAATTAAAATGCTCTGGGTATACATCTACTCATTTATTTTATAATTGGGAAGATTTTAGCAGTCATGAAACGTACAAGCTTGTCTGATGTCACCCTAAGGCTAAAGGGAGAGTTAAAACAAAAATTATTCAAGAAGCCATTTACAGAGAAGCTCAGGCATAGAGAATGTATCCTCTGTCTAAGCAACCACGAGAAAAGCTCATGAAAATCCAAAATAGCTGAATCAGAGCTCATTTTAAAGCTGAACAATTGTTAAAATTCAGAATTCACTGTTAGTTTTCAATATGGGATTAAAAGTACAATTTCAAGTAGCAATTCACAATATTCTGAATATTTAAGTATCTATCTTGGTTCATTTTGTAAGTAATAAATGCCAGAAACATTTGGCTCATTCTTAGTGAAAGAGAATTGTTACTGAAGTAAATTATTTAGAAGATGATTAGAATTCTATGTATTTTGAGAGAATTAAGCGAATACAACAAGGAGAAAATGCCTCGAAAAGCAATGGAAAAGGCCAAAGAATAGAGATGGGCTCTAGACTACAAAGGGTAAATTCAAACAGAAGATCCTGCCAGTAGGCAAATGTGTTCTATGTAATCATAGCACTACAGGGTTAATCAATCTTAAAATTCATATGTGATGCAGATAAACTATTCAGCAACTCCCTATTGCTTTCACTGTTAATCACAGTTTTTGCCACTGATTGTATACCTGGGCCTAGTTGTCAGTCTCCTCTTGAACAACACCCACACAAACTCCATATTCCCTAAAGCTCTGTGTTCATGCTTTGCTAACTCTCTCTTGTCCCGAGGTCTCCTGCCTACTCAGCTCTCTTGGGATATGATTTTAAGGAAGAGTAATCTTATTCAACTAAGGCCAAGGGTTAAATTAATGTATAAATTTCCTCCCAAGTACTTTTTGTTGAGAGTTAAATAAGGTCTTATGCAACTCTCCCCTGAAAATGTTTACCTCCCATTCTGGGGATGTCAAACTCTTACTTTATTTGGAAGATACAATTTTGTAGATGTAACATTGTGATTGGTTAATTGCAGTAGGGTAGACTCTCCTCCACTAGGACCAGTATTCACAGAAGTCTACATAAAAGGGACAGGATGGAAGATGTACAAGGAGGAAAGTCACTGGCAAAACAAGGAATAGATCCTCTTGCAGCCCCAGTGGAAGAAGGTAGCAATGTTACTATCTGAGCATTAGCCATCAGGCCCAAGAAAGATGAGACATTTGAGAATTAGTTTTATTTGGTCTTAGGCTTACAAGCCTGTTGAAGATGGTTTATAAATATGATTTCAGATGCAGATAAAAATGTCCAGTGAAAGTATAAAATAAGACACTGGGAAGAGCGTGTAAGAGATCACATAAAGACAACACTAACTATGCCCACTCATTCTCAGAAATGCACATCCAGGAAAAGAGCTGACTCCAAGTGTCCTTAGGCAACCTCAGAGTGGCTGTCATAAACCACTGTACTTAAGCAATTTAATCCAAAGAATTAATGAATCTTACATGTGTTTAGAAAATGCCCTGACAGATATCATACAGAACAGAGTGTGTCTCAGCTAGAAGCTCCCACTGGAAGCAAGAGCTTTGCATGACAGTGGAACATAGTGAGGAATGGAGAGAAGTTAGAAATAATATGCCTTAGAAAGCACACTGCCAACCACCAGACTGTGAGTTGCATCAGCAGGCAACATTGTCAATGAACATTATCTCTCAGACAGAAGAAATCACAACAATTAGAGAACTATTTAGGTATGTAGACACACCATTTTGCTTGATCAGAAACATTTTCTATCTCTAATTTTTTTGTTATTATAGTTAGGCTATAAAAGCAGTGCATAAATCAAAACAACACTGAGATACCACCTCACACCAGTCAGAATGGCTAAGATAAAAAACTCAGGTGATAGTAGATGTTGGCGAGGATGTGAAGAAAGAGGAACACTCCTGCATTGTTGGTGGGGTTGCAAGCTGGTACAACCACTTTGGAAGTCAGTCTGGCGGTTCCTCAGAAAATTGGACATAGCACTACCTGAGGACCCAGCTATACCACTCCTGGGCATATACCCAGAAAATGCCCCAACAAATAACAAAGACATATGCTCCACTATGTTCATAGCAGCCCTATTTATAATAGCCAGAAGCTGGAAAGAACCCAGATGCCCTTCAACAGAGGAATGGATACAAAAAATGTGGTACATTTACACAATGGAATATTATTCAGCTATTAAAAATAATGAATTTGAGAAATTCTTAGGTAAATGGATGGAACTAGAAAATATCATCCTGAGTGAGGTAACCCAATCACAAAAGAACACACATGGTATTTATTCACTGATAAGCGGAGATTAGCCCAAAAATTTGAAACAACAAAGATTCAACTACCAGACGACATGAAGCTCATGAAGAAGAAAGAACAAGTGAGGATGCCTAGGTCTTTTTTAGAAGGAGTAACTAAATACCCAAGGGAGCAAATATGGAGACAAAGTGTGGGTCAGAATCTGAAGGGGGGGCTGTAAGGAGACCATTCCGTCTGGGTATTCATTCCATGGGCAGTCACCAAAAATAGACGCTGATAGGGATGTCAGGATGGGAAAGCTGACAGCAGCCTGATAAGGCTGTCTCCTTAGAGGTCTCCCAGAGTCAGACATACCCAGAGACAGATACCCACAGCTATCCATTAATCTGATCAAAGGTTCCCAATGGAGGAGCTAGAGAGTAAATTGAAGGAACCTTAAGGGCTGGTGGCCCGGTGAGGAGAGCAATAATACCAACCAGCCAGAGCTCCCCAGGGTCTAAACCACCAGCCTAGGAGCACATATAGAGAGACACATGACTCCAGCAGTATATGTAGGGGAGGATGGCCTTGTTGGACATAGGTGGGAGACAAGGTCAATGGTACCCTGAAGGCTGAGCACTGGGGGGGGGGGAATCTGAGGGTGGGGAGGGGAGCTGGGGGTAGGTGGATAAACACCTTCATAGAAGCAGGAGGAGGGGGGATGGGATAAGGGGTTCCTGGGTGGTGGGGAAAATATGGTAAGGGGATAAAATTTGAAATGTAAATATTATATCCAATAAAAGAGGGGGAAAAATAGAAAAGCGAGTAGAACCAACAATCTTAATAAAATGTCAGCCCTCTTTAAAAAGAAAACTATCTTGATACTAAAATTTGTTTTGAGAATTGTATATTGCAAAATGATCAGCCTTGGTGTATCTACTCAACAAGCAAGCTATTAAATTTTAATAAAAAAAATAAATAAAAGCAGTGCATACTTATAAATAAAAGCTTAGAAAGTACAGAATAAATAAAAATATATCACTTCTCATATATATGACAAACATAAAGAAGGCATTAATATGGTGGAGTACATCCTTCTATTTACTTAAGGTAATATTCTAAATACATATAATAACAGGCCAGGCACACATATTGTTAATATTATGTAGAGTCAGAAGTCTTGAAACCATGTACACAAAAACACACTTAGCAAGTTTTATTTTTATCTATTCTATAGGCATATATATATATATATATATATATATATATATATATATATACATGTATGTATGAAACAACTATAATAAAAGAAAATGAAGCTATCAACAAGAGTGGGGGCCATGAGGGGTTTATGGGAGGGAAACTTTGAGAAACTGGAGGGAGGATTGAAGTAGAGAGGAAAATGAAGTAATTCTATTTCAATTAAAGCATATTAAAAAGGAAAAAAGATCAAAATTTTTTGTATCATGCCCTTTCATTTAGTATTATCCTGTAAACATTCTCACATATCATCCTCACATAAATTTCTTGAAATATAGTTGTGTAGATTATAAATATATCTACTAATTTTTTGAAGAATGTTCCTCATGACTTGGGAGCATATGCATGTCACCATTTCTCCACATTCTAATCCATGTCTGGCCAAACAATTATAAACACACCTCCTTGCACATCTACTGCATGAAAATAATTCAAAATTTCACTACTGACAAGCACTATAGAGTTAATTCTTTCTTTCTTTCTTTCTTTCTTTCTTTCTTTCTTTCTTTCTTTCTCTCTCTCTCTCTCTCTCTCTCTCTCTCTCTCTCTCTCTCTCTCTCTCTTTCTTTCTTTCTTTCTTTCTTTCTTTCTTTCTTTCTTTCCAACTTAGGGTATTACCCATATATACCCATGGCTGACTTACTGTTAGCAGCTGCTAACAATGTATTTTCAACTTCTGTCAGTTTGATGATGTAGACAGTAATTTAAGGTATTTTAAATCTATGTCTTCAGCAGTGTTTTCTTTGAGCGATGCCTATAAGATTGTATTATGTGGAAGGTCCATTTTAGATGGAGTATAAAATTTTGTTTTAATGGAGTCTAAATTTTTCATCAAATCTTGATACTCAGAACTCAGAGAATCCTGTGGAAGAGGAGGTAGTAAGAACTAGGGGGATAGAAGAAACAAAGAGGAAGGCCTCCTAAGTTAACTAAGCAAGACACATATTAGCTCTCAGAGACTGAAGCAGTGAGCACAAGATCTGTGTGGGTCTTCACCAGTTCCTGTGCATATAAATTATAGCGACTAGCCTAGTATTTTTATGGAACTTCTGACTATGAGAATGAGTGAGTCTCTGAGTCTTATGCCTGCTCTTGAGAATATTTTCCTCCTGTTGGGTTGCCATGTCCAAATTTGATATGATAGTTTTTGTTTCATTATATTTTATTTAATTTTGCAATGTTTAGTTGTTATCTCTTAGAAGCCTTCTAGAGAGGATGGAATTTGGAGGAACTGAGAGGAGTATATAGAGAGAAAAACTATAATCAGGATAAATTTTACGAGAAAAGAATATATTTTCAATAAAAGAATAAAAAGGAAAACTTCCATGGGGGTTGTGGGAGAGAGAAATGATGTTTTCTAAAGTGTAGGATAAAAAAGATTAGTTTTGATTTGCATTTCCCTGATGACTAAGGATGTTGAGCATTTCTTAAGGTGCTTCTCGACCATTCGAGTTTCCTCAGTTGAGAATTCTTTGTTTAACTCTGTGCACCATTTTTTAAATAGGGTTATTTGATTGTCTGGAGTATAATTTCTTGAGTTCTTTGTATATATTGAATATTAGCCCTCTATCAGATGTAGGATTGGTAATTATCTTTTTCCAATCTGTTGGTTGCCGTTTTGTCTTATTGAAAATGTCCTTTGCCTTACAGAAGCTTTGCCATTTTATGAGGTCCCATTTGTCAATTCTTGATCTTAGAACATAAGCCATTGGTGTTCTGTTCAGGAACTTTTCCCCTGTGCCTAGGTATTTGAGGTTCTTCCCCACCTTCTCTTCTATTAGTTTCAGTGTATTTGGTTTTATGTGAAGATCCTTTATCCACTTGGACTTGGGCTTTGTACAAGGAGATAAGAATGGATCGATTTGCATCCTTCTACATGCTGACCTCCAGTTGAACCAGCACCATTTGCTGAAAATACTGTCCTTTTTCCACTGGATGGTTTTAGCTCCTTTGTCAAAGATCAAGTGATCATAGGTGTGGGTTCATTTCTGGATCTTCAATTTTATTCCATTGATCTGCCTGCCTGTCTCTGTACCAATACTATGCAGTTTTTTTTTTTTTTTTTTTTTTTTTTTTTTTTTTTTTTTTTTTTTTTTTTTTTTTTATCACTATTGCTCTATAGTGCAGTTTGAGGTCAAAGATGGTGATTCCTCTAGAAGTTCTTTCATTGTTGAGAATAGTTCTCATTATCCTGGGTTTTTTGTTATTCCAAATGAATTTGCAAATTGCTCTTTCTATCTCTATGAAGAATTGATTTGGAATTTTGATGGGGATTGCATTGAATCTGTATATTGCTTTTGGCAAGATGGCCATTTTTACTAAATTAATCCTGCCAGTGCAGGAGCATGGGAGATCTTTCCATCTTCTGAGATCTTCTTCTATTTCTTTCTTCAGAGACTTGAAGTTCTTGTCAGACAGATCTTTTACTTGCTTGGTTAGGTTCACTCCAAGGTATTTCATATTATTTATGACTATTGTGAAGCATGTCATTTCCCTAATTTCTTTCTCAGCCTGTTTATCCTTTGAGTAGAGGAAGGCTACTGATTTGTTTGAGTTAATTTTATATCCAGCCACTTTGCTGAAAAACAACCCTGAGATTCCACCTCACACCAGTCAGAATGGCTAAGATCAAAAACTCAGGTGATAGTAGATGCTGGCGAGGATGTGGAGAAAGAGGAACACTCCTCCATTGTTGGTGGAATTGCAAGCTGGTACAGCCACTCTGGAAATCAGTCTGGCAGTTCCTAAGAAAATTGGACATACTATTACCTGAGGATCCAGCTATACCACTCCTGGGCATATACCCAGAAGATGCTCCAACATATAACAAGGACACATGCTCCACTATGTTCATAGCAGCCTTATATATAATAGCCAGAAGCTGGAAAGAACCCAGATGTCCTTCAACAGAGGAATGGATACAAAAAATGTGGTACATACACACTCAGCTATTAAAAACAATGAATTCGAGAAATTCTTAGGTAAATGGATGGAACTAGAAAATATCATCCTGAGTGAGTTAACCCAATCACAAAAGAACATACAGGGTATTTACTCACTGATAAGCAGATATTAGCCCAAAAGCTTGGAATAGCCAAGACTCAACTCACAGATTACATGAAGCTCATGAAGAAGCAAGACCAAGTGTGGATGCCTCGGTCCTATGTAGAAGGAGTAACAAAAATACTTAAGGGAGAAAATATGGAGACAAAGTGTGGGACAGAAACTGAAGGAGGGGCTGTCTGGAGACCATTTCACCTGGGTATTCAACCCTTGTACAGTCACCAAAGGTAGACATTGACATAGATGGCAGGAAGTACATGATGATAAGAGCCTGATATAGCTGTCTTCTTAGAGGTCTGCCAGAGTCTGACACATTCAGAGGCAGATGCTCACAGCTAACCACTGATCTGATCAAGGGGTTCTCAATGGAGAAGTTAGAGAGAAGACTGAAGGAGCAAGCAGAAAGGGTTTGTAGCCCCATGAGGAGAGAAACAATACCAACCAACCAGAGCTCCCCAGGGTCTAAACCCCCAGCCTGGGAGCACATAGGGAGGGACCCATGACTCAGTCTGTACATGTAGGGGAGGATGACCTTGTTGGACATGGACATAGGTGGGAGAGGAGATCCTTGATCCCATGAAGGCTGAACACTGAGTTGGGGGGGGGATTCAAAGGTGGGGAGTTGGGAGTGGGGGGGTAGGTGGGGCCACATCCTCATTAGAAGCATGAGGAGGGGGATTGGATAGAAGATTCCTGGGTGGTGGGGAGAATGGGGGTAGGGGGATTAAATCTGAAGTGTAAATATAATATCCAATAAAAATCTATTAGTTTACTCAATGGATTTAATTCAAAGGAGTGCAAATAAAAAACTATTATTACATCAATTGTTGCCCTTCAACCTCCTCAAATTGGGGGAATTCACAGAGGATATCAGTCCATCTCACAGGTTTCCAGTCTTTTGGTTGTACCATATGTGTTGCAATACTCTTCTCTGGCTATGAAATCACTACTGTCTTGTTAAATCTCAGAAGGATTGCCAGCAGGAGATTGGCTCATGCACAAGATTGGTCCATGGAAAAGGACTCATGGGATTTAGCCTCTCATTGAGGGCTTTGAGGCAGTCAACACTGCTAAGGAAGAGGACTGGTGTGACTTTCTCAGGAGATGAGTAAGCATATAAGAGTTTCTGGAAAAGACTTTTGGTGGGAGGTAGTGTAGTTGGTTGAGGTACCTATAAGTTGGTCATGTTCTTGTAAGTAACCTTGTCCAGACTTATTGGCTCAGTAGGCTATACTTGGGTGGAATTGGTTCTTTTTTCTGACATTTCTGTCCTGTCCATGGAAAATACACGGTTTCTCCATGCCTTCTCAGAAAATGGTCTTATACTACTACCTCATGTTGATAACTAGTCTTACTTTCTGGAACGTGGATAATACAGATGGCATTTTTGGAAATTTGCTATTTGCCATGGCTTTGGAGTGACAGCATTTATTACAAAGGAGCCTTATAATGATCATATAACTGTTAAATAGCAGCATTTAGAGGATGGATATGGCATTTTTCTATATAATTTCCTTTTTTGTTTGTTAGATGGGAGGATTACTTGCTAGGTATACATAAATGGAGAGAGAAATATTCCCAAGTTTTCCTTTCCTTCTGCCACATCAAATGGTAATATCTCTCCTAGCATAGTACAGAAATATAATCATTATATCTTTCTGATTATGTCAGAGTTATTATAAATTTTGTTAGATCCTTTTGCAAAGCTTATTAATAGATATGAGTAGGACATAAGAAACATTCTATTTTATCATTTTAGAGATATTTTTTCATTTTTAATAGAGTAAATGCATTGCAATTATGTAACATTTACATTACATGATAAATGAACATATCTTTTTTTTTAGTGTTAAAGCTTTCCTTCAGTTCTCAGAAGACTTTCCCCCATAAAATTTTCCCTCTGTACAAACTTCCACCCACAGGGCTCTCACTGCCCTTTGACAAGGAACGGGGTTTACATGTGCCCTCATTTTTCTCCTCCTCAAATCTGACCCTTCTAAGATACTGTCATCTTTGTTCAACCATCAGTTGTCATCTCCTCCTCTCAGCTGTGGGAAGCATCCTTCACTCCCTATTTTCTCTCTTCCCCACTTCATGTCAAGAATGAGTCAGACTTGCAAATGTGACTCTTCTCTTTGTAGCACAGCTGAGGTGCTGCTTTCCCTCTGTCCCCCACTTAAGCAGATTTTTCAGTTGGGTTCCTTGGATCCTGCCTGGAAAAGCTGTCAGCCTCTTCCTGGCTGGCATGTAAATGCAAAACCTCCTCATCTTCTATACTTTTGCAAACATTTTCCCCTGCCAAGCAGGATCATCATTTTCTCCTTAACTTGGAAAAATCTTGATTATCCAACTTCAATACAGTTCACATATAGGTCTCCTAGCAAACCCGACTACATTCCCCAGGCTGTAACCTTTTCTCCTTTGCTCTCAGAACAGTGTATAGATGGGTGCTGAATAGCAGAGCTCATTCTGAGGACTTTTTGTGACCTTAGCAGCTCATCTCTAATTAAGACAGAAACATTCAAAGCTTTTCTGTATTTTGCTAGACATCACATATAGTGATATCTAAATGAAAAATCATTCTTCTTTGGAATGCCTTCCATAGTTACATTTATATTGTAAATAATACACTCTAAGGATGCATTAAACACATCACATCCCAGATTGACACCTTGTTCAGTAGAATCTCTTGTCTTTCTTAGTAAATTTATGACCCATAAGTGCTTTTCTGCTTCAGAACAAGAATACATGGTATTTAAAATCTTCATTGTGATATATTACAGTTATACTTTGAGAAAAGTGGAGATATGATAGGCAAAGTTGAAGACACTAGCCTAATAATATTTTTACTCAGAAAGATTTAAGCAATGAAGGCCTATGGTATAATTCTTCAAAATATGCTTTAATCTGTGAATGGTTAGTTTAAGAGTAAAACTTGCAAAACATCACTAAATATATTAGTATCTTACCCCAAATTATTAAAAAATAGTTGTTGAGATATTGTCTAATACACACACACACACACACACACAAATTTAACATGTAAAAATGTCTTCCAAAGACAAGCTAATAAAAAGACACTGAACTCAGCCAAATAAAAATATAAGATTACGTATAGCTATTTCCTTGTTAACAAAATACTTGTTTTGCAAGTCCAAGAACCTAAGTTTGATTGCCAGAGCAATAATATTCTAGCAATAGAGAGACAGGGTCAGGTTAACCCCTGGGGCCATCTGGCAGCCAGCCTACCCTTATTGATAAACTCCAGGTTAATGAGAGACCTTATCTCACAAAACTGGGTGGACAACACCTGAAGAATTACAAGTAAGCATAACTTCTGCCTCAGTGAGTACATTAGCTTTCAAGTATACCTGACCTTGATAAGGTCATTTTGTTTTATGATGGCAGAAGTTTTAGCCTATTATTTGTTCCTATACCAGAGTAGCTGTTGTTGTAATTTAATAGGAAATAGATTTTTGTTGGTACTCAATTCTAAACCCAAGGTTCCATTCTGGCATACTGCTCCTGGAGAGAGCCTCTTACTGTTGCAAGTACTGTGTGAATGAAGGAAATCAGGTTGGATATGCAGAAGGAGGCTATGTTGTTGAGAGGGGAAGTAAGAGTGTGAGTGCAGGAGGCCTTGACCCCAGTAACTAATCTACTCCCAGGAAAGCAGACCCTTTTTGAAGACCTAACTCACTGCTTTACCACCACACTACTGCCCAATACTGATTAACAGAGACCAAACTCAACATGTGACTCAAAGGGACTAAGCTGCACTCAAACCACAATGTCAGCCCCAGCTGATTATACAACTCTGTGCCTGTATGATTACCCTAAGTAACTAATATATAGTAAGTCCTCAGATTTTCTTTTTGCTTATGTTCTCCACTTGGTGACTCTTGAAGGAGAGGTGTTTTTTTTTTTGTTGTTGTTTGTTTTGTTTTTTTTTTTTTTTTTTTTCTGATGCTGCTCATCTATATGAACATTGTGTAGTTACAATCTGACTAGCAGGTTGAGGGCATTATTTTTATACTATAGCTATCCATTGAATTAAATTCTCTTGATGATAATTCCCTATTATTACCAGAAACCAGGACACAGTGTGTTCTCTAGTGATTAACATCTTGAATGATCCAATTCATGGCCACAAATGTGCACAATTTAAACTTTCTTCTGACAAATTATAGTTTGAGGGATTGGCTAAAATGGCTCAGTGGGTATAAAGCACTTACTATGTAAGCATTAGGACCATAGGTGATCTCCCCAGCACTCATGTAAAAAGCAAGGCATGTGGCAGACACCCACAACCCTGGAGCTGGAGGGTGGAACAGACACAGGTGGGTCCTAGTGCATCACTGGCCACATAGGATACTCAAATTGGAGAGCTTCTAGTTTAGTTAGAGATCCTGTGGCAAAAATTAAGGGACAGAGTGACTAAAGAAGATCTGATATTGCCTTCTGGCTTACGTGTGCGCGCGTGCGCATGCGCACACACACACACACACACACACACACACACACACACACACACACATTCATTCTCTCACATGGGAATATATACACACATGCATCAGATTAAATGAGCTATAAATTATCTAACATTATTAGTCATTCAGCTGACAAGTTAGCCAGTAAGCAACTCACTTCTTTCTTTAAAGTTAAATATATTTTTTGTTAATGGCTGAGGCATCTTATTCCATCTACAAGAAATGCAGGTGGAGAGTGGGGATGGAGCATAGACTGAGGAATCAGCCAATCAATAACCAGCACAGCTTGAGACTCATCCCGTGTACAAGCACCAATCCCTGGCACTATTAACGATACTCTATTATGCTTGCAGACAGGAGTCTAGCATGGCTGTCCTCTGAGAGACTCCACCCAGCAGCCAACTCATAGAGGTGCAGACACCCCCAGAAAAACAGTGGAAGGAGCTTGGGGACTCTTATGGAAGAACAGGAGGAAGAATTGAGGCCTGTAAGGTGATAGGAACTCTATAGGAAGGCCAACAGAGTCAATTAACTTAGACTCTTGGAGATCTCAGAGACTAAACCACCAACCAAAGAACATACACAGACTGAACCTAGGCCTTTCCACACATAAGTAGGAGATATGCAGCTTGGTCTTCATGTGGGTTCCGAACAACTGGAGCAGGAGTTATCCCCAAAGCTGTCGCCTGTACATGGGATGCTTTGTCTGTCTTAAGGGGGCAAGGATACTCTTAGGTTCACAGAGACTGGACATGCCAGGGTCAGGGGATAGCAAAGGGGCCCCCAGGTACTCAGAAGAGAAGGGGAGGGGTTATAGAGGGAAGGATTGTGGGAAGGGAACTGGAAGGGGAGCAGTGAGCAGGATGTAAAGTGAATAAGTAAACAAACAAAACCCCAAAACCTTACCTAATAAAACTTCTACCAAGGGTGTGTGTGTGTGTGGGGGGGGGATAAATATAAACACTATCCAGTATAACTGAAAAAGTGAACACAAAGGCCTACAAGCAACTTAATTGACTCTCTGCAAGTCTCAATGCAATCATGTGCTCTTTCAGGATATTTTCAGTGAGTATATACAGCTTCAGTCACTGTATAGCTGTTAAGTCAGCTGGATGGAAGAAGTGGCCTTCAGTCATTCTGACACCTGGCTTTAGAAATATTCTTGCACATGTATGTCTTAGTTGTGTCCTTTCATAATTGATGTCTAGTTTTTATGCTTCCTGCTATTTTTACCCTGTCTTCTGCTAGTCCCATGTGGTGAAAACTCTATGGTTCCTGTTAGGATAGTATCTAATTGCATAGTTAGGATAGTGGCTTACCCTCAACCTTTCGTTTTCCAAATTGGAAGAGACTATACGCTAGAAGCAACTTGATTTTCTTTCTCTTTGTCCTAATATAAAATATTTTTTTCCCACTAGCACTGTGTCTCCTTTGGTTGCCATAGTGACCAACTTCTGCTATGATGCCTTTAACCATTCTCTTGTCCCCCTTTTACTTTCCTACACAGAATTTGCATTATATCTAGTAACTTAAATTCTGCTATTTTAGGCATAACTACAGCATGATTTTCTTCTCTAATGGATTTCTTGTTGGGCAACTTTTCTAGGTCTTGCTTGTCTCCACACTTTTAAAGATCCCTTAAGAACCTCTTCCTACCTCCACGTTTTCTTGACTCTCCAGGGTCCACTTATACATTTTACATTTCAAACTGCTAAGATTAAAATTTGTAACACATGTTAGCTTATTAAGTAAAGAAGTTATTCCTTCTGTGTCTTCTATGCCCCCTTTCCTTTCACATAAACTGTTTTTGTGGATTGGTGGTTGCCTTTACAACTAACATACCTCTGCCCAGTATATTATTTTAAACAAAAATAGTTTTCCCCTCTCTCAAGGGGGGTGATATTACCTTCTCCTAAGCAAATGAGTACAAGAGTCCACGAAATAAACTAACATTATTTACACTAAAGTGGGTAATATTTAGAATTACAGGTTTCAATTTATTTGGGAATGAGTTCACAATAAAAGACAAAACAGAAGAGCAAGAAAACCCTTACAGACAAAAGTCCTTTACATAGGTTTGTGTCATTGTTAGATAGCCTATCAAAGGCTGATCAGAAACAGCTCTGGAGCAAAAACAGATGGTGAGGGGGTAAGTGCAGGGCCCACATGCTCTGATCATCTAACCTGTTACTGCCCCAGAACATAGAATCTAAAAATGAATGCAGCCCTCTTTGTTAGGATTAAGCACACTTTCATTTATCTGTTATCTCACCAAGATACAGAAGGTTTTATAGGTTCTTTAATCCTCATTTAGCACCTGTGAGTTTCCAAGAAGTTCAAGCAAGATTTTATATTCTGCTTACAAAAATAAGGCAGTTTTCCCCAAACAGAGCAACAGAGTCTGCTGAAATCAGTATTGATTTGTGTTCTACTTGTCTTTATATTTTTTGTAAAAAGAAAGAGCAAATTCATGTTTAACGTCTCTCAATCTTTTTTAAATATAAACATGACTTTATTATAATGTAAGCATTGTAAAAACAGATGCTACAGACCAGATCAGTTGATGTCTGTGTTTTTTTTACTATTAATTAATTTATTAACTTAACATCCTGATTACAGCCCACTCCTTCTTCCCAGTCCCTCTGGCCCCCAATATGACCCCTTCCCCCAGTTTCTCAACTCTTTATGTGTTTGAAACAACACTCTTGGTATAAACACTGTGTAGTGCAAAGTGCAGATGACCTGTTTAAGAAAAGACCTGCCCACAAGGTGGCGGGCTTGTACAATCAGCTTTGTTCGGTGGCCTGTGAACAGGTTACAAGAAAGCTGGGATGTTCTTTACACTGAAACCTAGAACAGGAGGATAGGGAGTACCTTCATAGAGCAAGGAAAGGAAACAGCAAAGCAAGAGACCTGACTCATAAAGCTACTGAGGATGAGCCCTGTGAGGACTTCAGTAGCCACTGGAGTCATCTCTTCTATAGCTAGCAGACATCAGGTTAAGTTATATAGAACATACAGAACAAGCATGCTCTAAGGGAACCAAGGATACTTATGTGGACTACAGGTAAGGAGCTGCATGTGAAGGAATCTGAATTTGGCATGGGTACACTCTGAGTAAGCACTCAGACTTCTGTAAAGAAATCTAGACAGAGGCTGGATTAAAACAACCCACCTTGTGAATGTTAGAACTAAGCTTACAACACAACTTCCTTAAACTCTAAGCCATCAAAGGTGGGCAACCACATTGTTTGTGACAAGAATTGTGATGTCCATGTTAAGAAAAAGGGTTTATTGTCTTTCAAGAAAATAGAAGAAACCTAGTCCCCAAAGGAGCTCATGAGTCAAGTCTAGATTAAAATGAGGAGTGGTATATGGCTATGAAATCTGGGTTCATCCATGGCTTGTGCTCCTTTCTTATCAGCAAAATAGGTATTCATATTAAATTCATACAAATCTACTATAACTTTCACATAGACATTTTCCTCTCTAAGAAGACATTCTGTTTCCTTGGAAGAGAATCATAACCCTTTCATAACACTGATGGATAATTTTTGAAAATAGGCTCCTGATAATCTAAAATGGCCCACTGCCATTTAAATATGACAAGTTGGTATTAAAATATGGAACAAACATTAAGTACTTCATATTTTGTAAAACCCCAAAAGTATACAAAAATCATATAAGGCTTTTTTGGTTTTTTTCTAAGGCATAAAAGTACTACAAAATAAGTTAATAAATGTGGAACTTACAGGATAAATCTTAAAATGAATCAGCCACAAAAACAATCATGTCTCATGAAAATTAAAAAGTCAAGCAATATAGCATTTGTTTATATTTTATTGTATTTTGAGTATGTATATGTGTATGTGTGCACATGCGTGTAAACATTAGCACAGATATTTCATGGTTTCAGTATGGAGATCAGAAGACAACTCTGGAGTGGATTGTTTTTTGCTTTCCACTCAATGAAGTCGAGGATCAGGTCTTTAAGCTTGGTAGCAATTGTCTATCAGTGGAGTCTTTTATTATCCCCAAACTGTGTAAATTTTTGTCTGCAGTGTCTACTCTTAAAAATTTCAGGCAAATTTCACTTTTCATTCTTTTCTTGCTATGTTTGAGTAATTATCCTTTAGCAAAGTTTAAATAATTTTGTTCATGTTCCTATCTTTGCACTCATTAAAACTTTGATAATTAAAATGATATAAAACGTTTATATTTCCTTGAAAAAGTGAATCGGCTTTCCTTTCTTCCTTCCTTCCTTCCTTCCTTCCTTCCTTCCTTCCTTCCTTTCCTCTTTTCTTCCTTCCTTCCTTCCTTCCTTCCTTCCTTCCTTCCTTCCTTCCTTCCTTCGTTTCTTTGTTTCTTTTGGTTGTGGTCCCACTACGTGCCCTCGGGTAGTCTGGAGCTCTCTATGGCTTTTAACTCATAGCAACTGCTCTGCCTCTGCCTTTAGAGTACTAAGGTTAAACACCAGGCTGAAAAGTTGATTTTTTTTTTCATGCCCAAACATATCTTTTTCTATTTGTTCAGACTCTGTCTTATGACTTTTGAGTTCTCTTTATTAAACTCTTGATCGTTTTGCTATTTTTAATAAAATGTGCCCTTATTGAATTTCTATATGTTTTCTCTTAGAGTGAACAAAAATGTGTAGCTGTTTTTCTACATCAGCTCTTACTCTTGTAAATGCAGTGTCTTGGAATTTTATGTCATCAGTGAATTCTGTATTTTTTCTCTTTGGGTGTCTACTCTAATTAAGTGTTTTTAATTTTGCTTGCTTCTCTTTTTACAAAATTAAAATTTCACTAAATCTTCCAATACAAATTTAGATTGTAATGACTGTAGCAGAACACACTGTCTGGATCTTTATTTCAAATGGTTTGCTTTGGGGAATTTTGTTATCATTTATTTGTTTTATAGTGTTGGGATTGAGTTAGTCATACATTAGGAATTCGCACTGACCAAAATGTGCTCTTCTCTTGATAAAGTAAGTGCAAACTATTCTTAAAAATAACAGAACACTAATTATTAAATTTGTGTTCTCTTTTTCACCACTATTTTCAGCCCTTTAATTTTCCAGATTAAGCTAGATTTATTATAAACTTTATTGCTTTCAGTGATATTTTTAAAATTATTGAAATAAAAATAAATCTCACATCTATAATGATTAGTGATATAAGAAGACAAAAAGAGAAGTAGGCAGGGGGAGGAGATTGAGAAAAAGCTTCAAAAGGACTGTGAATGCAGTGTGAGAATATGGGATGATGTACTACGCATTTTACAGCTCTTCCTCAGGAGACATATGTGTATTAAGAGAACTCCCTCAAGGCTGACATAAGTATGCTATTATACTTGGTAATATAGCCATCAGAGACAGGATATTCACACTTCAAATGCACACACATCTCTTAGTCATTAGATATGGAAAAATTGGCACTGTATGTCTTCTGGTTTGACAGAATAAGAAATATATGAGATGAATAATGTAATAATGTTTTAATGGATAACCTTAATATGATGATGAGGACATAATGAATAAATCTATTATCCCAGACCTTGAAAAAAATGACTGGCTGAGATCAAACACATTCCCAAGAGGAAAGAAACAATGTAGATTTAAAGACTGAAGACATCAGGCCTAAATAAAATGTATAACAATTTATTAGATTAAAATTTAAAAAAGCTAAAATGCATTTGGGGGCAATTTGAGTACATATTGGGCAGTATGGAAATAACACAAATTTTCTTATGTTAAATAATGGTGCTATGGTAACAATAAAAAATTGTATTTATTTCAAGAGAGTAGTATGAAATATTTAAATACTTCAAGGTTTAATGTTCTCATCTAAAAGAGAGAACTCTAATGTGGCTGCCTGTTGAGAATGAGAGAATGCCAGGTAAATGACGCATGAAGACTTATTTTTCACAGATTTGAAACTTTTGAAAATTTAGAAAAGAATCATTGCCACAGTGTTTTTTTGTTGTTGTTGCTATTCAGCCATATAACTTTATTAAATTATCATTTTTCTATAGGGACAAGAACTGGACATTTAGAAAGAATAAAGCCTGGGAATAGACTGATAAAGAGAATATGAAGTAAATAGGCAGGAAGAGTTCAAACCACTGATACAGATATCCTACTTGAACCAGTAATTTTAACTTTGAGAACTTGTCCAGAATTAAACACATATAAAGTCACACATGACTGCTTCTAAAAGCAAAGGGAAATTAGAAAAGCTTAACTTGAAGCCATAGAGGATTGCTTAAATGAATATGTAAGGCACTGTAAATAGAATATTATCCACCTATTAAAATGATATTACAGATGGATAATAATAGGATATTTGGGATTCAGCAAGCTGGCAAATGGTGTTTAGCTCTCTCAAAACAGAAAGGACCAAACAACAGCATTTCCATTTAAATTTTTAAATGAGAGCACTGGAGAGCAACAAAGGCTGAGACCAGAAGGCTGACAGTGGGCTCTGGGTGACTGCATGGAGAAGGGGACAACCCTGCTAACACTACTCAACTACCCATTGGGATTACCTCAGAGACAGTGGTGAGGTGATGTGGGAAAAATAAAACCAAATGCTCCCTAGAAGTTCCTGTTAGCATTGTGAATACCTGCTAAGGTCTCCCTCCAGCCTTGAGACCATACTCAGCAACAGCCTAGATAGACTTCACATGGCTGTACTATTTCCAAGGGAGTCCATGGTATGTCACTTTCTTATGATCAAGATACTATGTACTGGCCCCTCTCCAATCTCTTTGTTTCTAAGATGTTCTGCAGTTATTGTGCCATACTTACATATAGCCATTCCTGGGCTGGGCCTGCAGCTCTCTTCTCCTGAGCAGCAGTGGCTGGAAGCACACCATTTCCCTTCCTTGAGTGGCTGCTGTGTTCTTGGCATGAAGGCCCAGGGAATAAGCTATAGCTGGGATGCACATGGCCAAGCAATGTCCTGTTATTCAAGGAACCATACAAGTGCTGTGTCCTGCTCTCCAGGGTTACAACCACATTCACTCCCTAGTCAGATTGACCTACTGGAGAGAACCCCAACACCATAGTTAGTGGGATAATTGCACCTACCACATAGAGGGGTTAATCTGCTTCATATCACAGGTACCATGGTAGTTCTCAGGCACTGTAAGTTTTGTGCCCTAGAACATGGTACCTCTGTGCTTGCCTACAGCCAGGTCAGATATAATACCAATATAGATGTCCCCAGTTAAATCTCTCCACTGTAAGTCAATAAAAAGAGGGTAGATGGTCTATAAAGCTGTGCTACTAAAGCCATATTGTCCTTGCTACTATCTCCACAAGCTCCTGCAGCCAAGGCCAGTAAGCACCACATGCACTGCTTACACAGGTGACAGCTAGTTACAAAGAGATTATACTACTGCAACCAAATGAACTGAGACCATGCATCCCCTCAAGAAACCCAAGAACTCTTCCAAAGACATGAATTTTCCCTGTGAAATTACTAAATACGACAAAGAAAACTGTTCCACTAGATACTGGTACAGCAACTACAAAAACACTAAACCACAGGAAGCCTGGCCACCAGCTCTTGAAGGAAAGGACTTAAAGCAGTAATTATACAAAGACATCTCAGAATGTAAGAGAAATCAAACAGATGATCCAATGAAATCAGCAAAATTATGATCTAAATGAGAAATTCAATAGATATGTCACAAAGACAGAAGTCTGATGCTGAAGAACTTGGTGAATACATATTAAGTAAGGTGCAACTGAGAACTTTAGTTGAAGACTACAGCAAGCAGAAAAAAATCTTCTGGATTTAAAAAATCATCTTTTGAAACAAATAGTGGACATGGGGACTAGAAAGAGTAAAGGGAATCTACAGAACATGCAGAATACCTATAAGTGAACAGTTTTACACTATGGGAATTCCAGAGAGAGAGAGAGAGAGAGAGAGAGAGAGAGAGAGAGAGAGAGAGAGAGAGAGAGAGAGAGAAGGAAGAAGAAGAAGAAGAAGAAGAAGAAGAAGAAGAAGAAGAAGAAGAAGAAGAAGAAGGAAGAAGAAGAAGAAGAAGAAGAAGAAGAAGAAGAAGAAGAAGAAGAAGAAGAAGAAGAAGAAGAAGCTTATTTAAAAGGTTCTCATTTATTTTATTTTATTTTTTTTCTTTTTGAAGTTATGCCCTATATAGTTTAAGCCAACCTAGAACTGACTGATAGCTCATGCTGGTCCTAAACTTACTGTGCTCCTGTCTCTGCTTTCTGAATTTTGGGATGTTCTGAAACAGAACAAAGAAGGTTTCAGTGTAGATTTTGCCCAAAGAGGTCCTTTCTCAGATATAATCAACTACAAAAAACAAACAAACAAACAAAAAACAGAAAGTGAAAAAATGTAGGAACAAAAAGAAAGTGTGAAGTAACAAATAAGCAAGTCCTCATTATACTGTTAGCAGATTCCTCACGTCAGAAGAAAATGGGTTGACATATTTAAAGTGTGGGAAGAAGACTCCTGATAGCCAGGAACACCATACCTAATAAATCTTTCTTCCAGAAATGAAAGAGAAAAAGCCTTCTCATTCAAGCAGAAGTGGAGAAATTCACAATCACCAGACCAGCTTCAGCAGATTCCTAGAAGAGTGTGTTTCAACTGGAAGTAAAGATTAATATGCCCAAGAAAATACTTGGAAATGTAATACCCAAAGGCAGAGGTAAATCCATAATCAAATCAAATTTAAAATGTTTCATTACCTTAAGGGTAATGTCTTTCAAATATCCAGTATATACGTTAAAAGTAAAAATGCTAGAAAATAATTTCTACAATACATAAAAAATTGGGAGGGGGAAGGTAAACAATTCCTATATATAAGCAAAATTGTTATTAATTTAAAATAGCCTGGAGTTCTATAAGAATGCTTCTGTAATGTTTTTCAAATATAAAGCAAAAAGTGATAGCAGATTTAAATACAAGTTAGAAAAAAAATTTAAGCATACAACAGTAGAAAAAAATTCATCAATCCACAAAGTTAAAAAACAAAAAGGGAATAATAGGAACAGAAGATCCACAGATCAACAAGAAAACCACACAATGCCTAAGTGAGAGTCCTGAATAACCCAGAATGAAAAGGAATTTGACTTGCCAGAAAACAAATTTAATCTTACATGACCAGAAAGGAGATCTGACCACATCACTCATACTGGAAAGTCAGTTTAGCTTTAAGATTGCACATAGGTGAAAGTAAAGGGATGGGGGGTCCTTTTATGTAAAAAGCACAAAAACAGCACAAGTAAAATAGATAAAATCAGAAGCTATTGTGAGAGATAGAGTTGATCATTATGATAAGAAGTCCACTTTTATCATGAAGACCTAACAAATACATATATAAACATATGTATTTATATCCATGTACATATATCCACATATATTTTGACACCAGTGCCTCTAGGCATGTAAAGCAAGAAATATAACAAGAGCAAGGGCCTCCAGTACTACTTTTAACAATGGTCAGAACAATACAGAAAATAATAAGAAAATGTTGGATTTGAATTGCATTCTAGATTAAGAGGGACTTAGGAGACATATACAGAACTTTCCTTCTAAGAGTAAAAACTAAATAATTCCTACTCCAAAACAAACAAACTAACAAAAAACAATAAACAAACCAACCAACCAAACAGACAAAAAATAATAAAAAAATGATCCAAGCAAGCAGACACAAACCTAAGACTACAAATAGATAACAGCAAACCACCTCTGGAGCAGAAAACACATTTACTGTTGCACAGGGAACATGCTCTAGTTAGGTCACTAACACTAACTTGAGTTTTAACAAACTCAAGAATGAAGTAATGTATAGTATTGTTTCTGATAACTGTAACATGAAGCTACAAGTCAAAAGAAAAGGGACTTCTGGGAAATCCACAGGTATGTAGAAACTAAGTAGAATTTTTGAATACTTGATCATCAGAGAAGAAATAAAAGGAAATATTTTAAACATCTTTAGACAAATGGAGATGTGGATATAAGAAGTCAAAATTTATGAGCTATACAAGAAGTCCTAAGGTGAAATTTTATAGGAATGAATGCTCACACTTGAAAAGAGTAAAGACACTAACTGAATGACTAGAAGGAGCTAGAAAAGAACAGACTAAACTTGAAACCAGTAGAAGTAAAGATATAATAAAGACCAAAGCATAAACAAACCAAATAAAGAATAAGAAAAGCCACAGAATAAAATTCAACAAAAACTGAGTAGATTCTTTGGAAAAAACAAAAGACCTAAGTGAGAATATTAAAAAGGGTATAGAGAACACAAGATCAGAGGTGAAAATAGAGACATTATAACAAATGCTTTAGAGATAAAAGGCATCATGAGAAAGACTATTAGGAACAATTGTATACCTAGAAGCCAGTTAACTTAGAAATGGATTCATTCCTAGAAAAATAATCTGTCCAAACTGAATCAGAAAGAGACAGAAAGCCAGAGCAGACAGACTACTATTAGCTACTTTCTTTGTTGCTATGACCAAATGCCTGACAAGAAGTCACTTAAGGCAGGAAGGGTTGGTCTTGGCTTAGTGTTTTAGAGTACTGTATACCACCAGGGAAAGTGTGGTGGCAAGAATTTCTTTATATCTGTGGGGATTCACAGAGACATTGGCAGAAGAGGGTCTGGGCTATAACCTTGAAAGTTTGTTCCCAGTAACCTATCTCCTCTAGCTGGGTACCACTCCTGAAAGGTTCCATAGCCTCCTCAAACAGCATTATCATCTGGAGACAAATATCCAAACACATGAGTCTTTGGGGAGCATTTTACATCTAAACCAGTAACGACAACACAGGAGAGATTAAAGGAGTAATTTAAAAAGCTGCTAACAACAAACAACAACAACAACAAGAAGCCAGTACCAGAGAACTTGATATGTAAATTTTTCTGAACAGCCAATGAAATAGCGCTAAATACTTCTTAAAATCTTTCAAAAATACAGCTAGAGGAAAATGTCCAAAATTATGCAGAAAGGTCAAGAGTGCCATGACACATAAGCCAGGCAAAAACCACAGAGAAGGAAACCATAGGTCATTAAGTTGGAAGAACATACAAAACACAGCTGGAAAGTCAGTTTAATTGGGTAAAGTACATGTCATGAAAGCATGAAGATTCTGAGTGGAATGCCTAGAATTTACAGTAGTCAAGTGCCTGGTGCTTGGGATGTGGAAACTGGAGATCCCCCATGACTCACTGGCAGAAGACTTAGCTCAATTCTTTACCTCCATGTTCAGTGAAAGACCGTGTCTTAAAAAATTCAGGAAGACACCTGATGTCAATCTCTAGCCTTTACACTCATGCACACACAGTAAGAAACCAAATTTCACAGCATCAAAAAGACCCTACATTATAGTCAGAAGAACTTACTCCTCATGTAAAGCCATTTACAAACATGTGCAACAGTCAATGGAATATTTCACACCTGCAGAATGAGTAACATAATCCTACTGTTACAGAGTGAGTACAATCATTCCTACTGGTGCGGAAAACCATTTGGCAACATTTAGCATCATTTTCTTTCTTTTTTCATATTTTTTTCCAATTTGCTTTTAATTACATGCAAGTATTAAGGTCAGTTCTGGGTTGAAGAACTAGCAATACAATAGAAGCAAATAGTCAAGGAACAAGTAAGACAATTAGCACAAATAGTCAAAGAACAAGCAAGGCAAAAAACAAAATCCTGTGATTACTTCCACATCACTGTTTCTAAGGGCTTATCAGGATGACCAAAATATCTGAGCCTACTTCTCTGTCCTATGTTGGGAGCCGACTTTTAGCAGAAAGCGGCTAGATTATCTTTGCAGCCATCTGGAACCATATACCCTGATAAGAGATTTGGTTTTCAATAGCCTACAACAGCTGAAGCACACTCTGATAAGTATATTGTTTATCCCACATAGCTTGTTTTGCTGTTCCCAGCTGCAAGGCGCACGTGGTAGCCGCGCCTGCAAGGCATGCGCTTCACGTGCTGTCCATGTGCTATCTACGCCATACATGCTTATAAGGCGCACGTGCTATCCACGCTATAGACGCCTGTAAGGCTTACATCATATCCACACCTACAAGGCACGTGGTATCCACGCGCCTACAAGGCACGTGGCAAAATCGTATAAGTACCTCAGAATTCCCTTCAATAAAAGAGACTTGGTAAGAGACTTGATCAGACTTTCTCTCTTGTCTCCATTCTTCGAGTCTCTTCCCCTTTATCCCCACTCTCTCTCGAGCTAGACCCTGACCCTCGGACCAGAGCGGCAGCTTGGGCCAAGACACAGTGGCTGCCAAGCGTGGAGCGGAGCAGGCCGCAACATTTTGGCCCACAAAGCAGGGCAGTACGGGCCGCGACAGTCCTAGCCCAAAGTCATTTTCATGCCTGAAGCCTTCTTTTGTTCTAGCCTAAGATTTAGATTTCTGCCTAAAGTTACTTCTTTGTTCTAGCCTAAGATTTAGATTCCTGCCTGAAATTATTTCTTTGTTCTAGCCAGTGTCATATTTCTGCTGGAAGCCCATTTCCTTGTCTTTGGCCAATCTCAGATTCCTGTAAAGCAAGCCATTTTGAAAATTACAGGTCTAGAAGAAAAATTCCTCAGCCTAGTAAACTCCACTTAAGAAAACTCCAAAGCAAATTAGTGGGAAACAACTAAAATCTTTCCTAGTAAGTTTTGATATTGCTATATCTACTTGATTAAATGTTAGAAATACTAGCCAGAACAATCAGATAAGTAAACAAATAAACAAAAAATCAAGAATAATAAACCCAAAAAGAAAAAGGAAAATTACTTCAATTTGCAAATGATATGTTTCTATACATAGAAAACACCAATAATTTCATAAAGAATGTAAGTTCATATAAAAGTCAATACATCTGAATATAAGTAATGACTTAGCTAAGAAAGAAACAAGGGAGGTTTGTTCCATTATAACATCAAGATAAATAGATGCCCAGGGCTAAATTTAACCAGAGAAATGCTATGTACTTAAAATAACTAAATGTTATGCAATAAATTGAAGACAACATAAGCTATCCCATGTTCATAAACAAGAAGAATCTTTATAGAGAATTTATACCAATGGCCCTACTCAGATATAACTCAGTCTCTGTAAAAACGCCATTGCCATTCTTCACAGAAGTAGAACCAATAATATTGAGAATGAAAAATAAAGTTGTAGATATTAGCCTTCCTGAATTAAGGTCATATCACTAAGCTACACCATCAAAACAATTCCAGGCTCAAATAAAGGTATAAACACAGAGCAGTGGGGTAGAGCAGAAAACCAAGAAAAAAGTCCAACCACATGGCCAGCTTATCTTTGATCAGAACATCAGAAGAAGCAGTGAAGAATGTCTAGTCTCTCTAATAATTGAAGCTTAAAAACTAGATTACCACAAACTGAGGAATGAATTTGTATGTTTTTATTTCTACCATGCCCAAATGTCAACTCAAAGTGGAAAAAATACTCAAGTATGAGCTTAAAAACTATAACTCTTATAGAAGGAAAAATAGCGGACACATCGTTGGCACTGGTCTTGGATGTGAGCTTGGTCAATATCACATGGGAAACTTAGGTAATAAAATAACAATAAATAAACTAAAGTTATAAATAAATAAATAAAGTTAGTTTGATAGATTATATCAAACCAACTTCTGCACAGCAAAGGGAGTGAGTGACAGAACAGAAGGCAACACAGAAAATGAGGAAAGATAATTGCAAACTCCATTGTTCTGAGAATTAATGCTAACACTTATAATGCTCTCTTACAACTCAGTAATCAAATAACATGATAAAAAAAAACCTGGGCAAATGATCTTGAACATGCACAATCTCAAAAAAAAAAAAAAAAAAAAAAAAAAAAAAACCATAACAGTGGCTTATAGGTATAAGAAAACACAATTAATTGTGTTAGCAATCAATGGGAAATGCAAACTGAAAGTTGTAAAATTCACTTCAAATGCAACAAGGGTGGTTTATAAAAAAGACAAAAGAATAACAAATGCTGGTGAGGGCCTACACACAGTGGCTGGGACCATAACTGCTACAACCTTTATAGAAAAGGGTAGAAAGTCCAAGGAAATGAAAAAAAAATTTATATAGCTCAGCAAAACCCCCTGGATGGATTCCAACGTGTCTGGGGCATACCTGCCCCTCATGTTCATTACTAAAATGTCAGAAGGCAGAGGAAATATTAATATGTACCAATGAAGAGTAGACAGAAAAAATGTGACCATAGATATATTCCATAGATACAAATGCAAATGAATGTCCCTGAATAGACAAGGATATGGATGGACTGGGTACACAGTATGTATGCTGAAGTGGAGTGAACCATCCACATAAAGCAAAGTATTTCATGACTTCACTTATATGTGTGATAAAGGTTTAGAAAAGAGAGAGGAGGAAGGGAGGGAAGAAAGGAGAGATAGAGAGAGGGAGGAAGAGAAAGAGGAAAAGGGGGAGCTAGGGAGTAAGGGAGGGGAAGACAGAGAGGAAGAGAGAGAGGGAGGGGCTAAGAGAATAAAACAGGTTTGATCAGGTTTGGGAAGGATGAAGAGTTACATATAGGTAGTCTGGACAAACCTGAGTGTAGCGATCAGGAATTGTGTTTGTTAAAACCAGATTTTTTTTTAAATTTCAAAATTATGTTTGATGAGAAAATCTTTGCCATATATTAATGAAAACAAGAATAAATGAGTTGTATATTGAGACTCACCCTCTTTTGTATATGTGTGTGTGTTCAGAAGGAGTTATCAGAAATATAATTGTTTTCACTGGTGAATTTCAAATCTTTTAAATTTATTTTATGGCGGACATGCACTGCATGATGTGGTTTCTGTAACAGTTGCCCTGCCTTGTAACATTTTTTTTTTTGTAGTTCTTCATGAGTAAAATAAAAAATAATTTGATAGTCACTGTACCTAGCATAGATAAATCAAGTACTTAATTAACAAAGATAGGGAAACAGAAACTAAAAATAACAAATAAATCACATTACTACCCTTGTTTTCTGGACAGTTTAAGTATAAGTACTTCACTGAGTTAACCTCACATTTTCTTGTCTTTCTCAGGATCGATAAGATGTAATTTCATAGGATATAAGGAAACATGTTCACAAAGACATGAACAAGGACCAAATACAAGGTTAACTTCATGTCTAATGGGCAGCAGGATCCTTGCCAGGCTTCCACAGAAGGGCTTTGGATTAAGAGTCAGGAGATCTAGACGCTAGTCCCATGTCTGCTGTCAGGCAGCCACATGGTCTAAGCCAAATAGAGTAAACATGTCTTCAGCTATAAATAGAGCAGTTGCAGACTGTTATAACTTGACTTCATTGCTTCCTAAGTACACAACACATGTTCTTCTAAAATGACTATTTATGTAAAAGTTTACCTAAGCTGTTTCCCCCTGGAGTATTTCTTAGGAACTAGTTACCTTTCTACATTTTCTGGTTCACAGTTTCTATTCTAAAGCCTGACAATTCAAAGCCATTCTGGGACTCTACAAAATTCACTTAAGCATTGTAATGTGCCTGTGTGATACAAAAAAGCTCATTCTGCAGAAGTGTGTTTTCAGCGGAGCATGCTAGTTGCAGCCTAATCTTCATTCACATCTACATTCTAATTCAAGTATTTTTTGTTTTTTAAAAGGGACATAGAGTCAGCCATGCTGGCACAAACTGGGATCCCAGCACTTACAAGGCTGAAATAGGCAGGCTCCTGCTAATGTAACTCCCCTGTACCAGAACAAGATCCTGTATAAAACCATAGCCAAACAACATAATAAGGAGACAGGACCAACTTTTCATTCTTTTAGTTAAAATTAGAGTTAGATATTACAAGTACATATTATCCTTACTTCTCCTTTTTTGATGAATGGATCTGGTAATACATTCTCTATTATATAGGACTTAAATGCTGTTTTACATTAACTGGATTTGGGCAAGATATTGAGGTTTTTTAAGTATTTAATAGCAGATTTTTTTGACCTGACCAAAATTGGACACACACCCACATGCACACACACACACACACAAACACACACACACACACACAAACATACACACACATTAGACTGTGTAATAATGTGAAATATTTTAGAATTTTAAATAACATTTACAACTCTGTTTCTTTGATACAATGTTAAATATTTGTTCATTAAAAAAAAAACTACTTAGCTTAATAGTTCCAGACTCATTAAAAATGAGTATATTAAAAATATCTGGTAGTTATTACAGAATTTGAATTATTTAATAACCCATGTCACATATTTTTTAAGTGAGGGTATTTTTTTCTTCTCTCACTTGATGTTAATTTCTAGCTGTTATGTAGTCAAAGTATAATTTAAAATTGAGATAAAAAAAATCAAGTAATTTCTCTGGCATTTCCAAGCAATTATCCACAAGACATGTTTTATAATATTATTATCATAAATAATTATTATATTACATTGTAAATATTATTATTATTTAGATGATGAGGGGCAGTGGAAGGGACATGCTCATACTTTATCTCCATGGTAAATTATATCTTACTATTTATAAGCAGGCTTTTTCCGCTGTGGTTCCTGTTTCATAAGTGGTAATAAACTGTTCTGAGCATCTGATGTTATTCTGCTATCTTCAGAATGCATCAACAGAGTTCTTGGATAGATTTGCTAGCTTTCACAGATGGAGACCACATCCACTAAGTTTGACACTGAACATTTTGTCCCACATAATGTTTTTCCAATTTGTTGTTTGATAGCAAAAGGAACATTTTCAGAAGTACCATCCAAGCAAAAAGCTACCTTTGCAAAGGATGAACACACTAGTTTTATGGTGCCTCTTTTTGTTGGAGCTGGTTATGAGGCAGAGTTTTGTTGGCATCCTCTAATGAACCTGATTATTTCTGTTGAATCCATATCTTGTAAACCGGTAGTTCAATGTGTTCAGTTGCCATTATCCAGCTCACAAGCACACCCTTCAGTAGGTTTGCCTGTTCCCATTGGACAGAGCTACAGAATGTAATATTTTTTCCTTTATTTGCCAATTCATAATGACTTCAATAGAGGCACAAGCTCCCCAACCACAAATAAAGGCCTCCTTTGTTTATTTTGGTATTGCTTGGCCAGAATAATTGAGATTTGCTCCTTTAAAATGGAAGGAAATGTTATGAATTTTCATCTTTCTGTGGCTAATGATTGCACAAAGGGCAGGATTTGGGAGTCAAGTATTCTGTTTCCAATTCTGTGATTGTCCATGGTGGCAGGTAGTCTGAGGTAGCAGGAACTACTATTTATTTTCCAGGAGCATGTCACAAAATAAGGGAAGTCAAGTTTTTTTCTTCTTCCATTACTGCATTAATGTAGCTTTATTCTTTATTAATTACATTCTCTGGGTAGTAGATGGAATTGGAGTGTGTTTGTGTGCGTGTTTGTGTGTGTGTGTTTCTGTGTGGTTGTGTGTGTATGTGTGTGTGGTTGTGTGCATATGTGAATATGTGTTTATGTGTGTATATGTGTGTATGTGTGTGTATTTGTATATGTGTGTGTGTTTTTGTATGTGTGTACATGATATTTTTAAAGCCTGAACAAACTTTAATAAAGCTGTTATATGCTCTGGATGTTTTTGGTGGCAGAGTGTAGTGGAATGCAATCTGTTCATGGATTCTAGATATGTCTTAAGGTCCAGATTCCATGAATTACTAGACTTCTTTTCAGCTCTTATCTCTCTTGACATTTTATTTTTTGTTTTTGCTTTATATTTTTCTTTCTTTTTGCTTCTGTGGGCTCACCTCCTGAATCCACATCTATACTCAGTACAAGTGACTCCTCAAAACCTCACAGTTTCAGGTAAAAAAACACCATCCCTCCCATCACTAATACATTTTAAACGCTTCTACTGATTATCTGACAAATATGACAATATCATCCGAAAAACTAATAAACTGGCACTTAGTACATATTGCAGACAATTGAAGGTAGTTGGCATTGCATTAAGAGGGAACATAAAAATGCAGGATGATAAAAAAATTGATAGGATAGTGTAAATGTGTGTTGACTCAAATCCCTCCTGGGAACTATTTTACATTATCCCTACACTCAGAGCAGCCATAAATTAATAATTGCCAGAATGATTAACAGCTTTTATTAACCTTTTCTATATTCATGAACATGAGATTATATTCATATTTATAATTGTAGCCTCTTCACTTAGCATCCTCTTTGAAGGAAAGGCAAAGCCAAACATAAAATATGTAAAGCCAGGCCCTTCTATGTCTTTAGAGCTTGTAAATGATGTATTGCTTTCGCCTGTAACTTCTGAAATCTTTAACCTAGATGCTCCACAGATAGCCTTCTTTCTGATTGCAATTGTTATTAAAAACTCCTGTAAAATATATTTATTTTTTATATAACACATGATAACAGGCTTGGCTGGAGGTATCCACATAAGTTCACCTTTTCCTGTTCCCAGTGGTTCAGATCAACTAGAAACAGTGGGGCAATGAGAACTGGAAAGAAAATATCTGCTTAGTTGGAGAGCAGATGAGCAAATCAAGCTTCTATCTGTGAAGATGTGTCAGTGAGGAGTTGGGTAAATGGAATACCAAGCAACACGAATGGGGTATGGGAGGCTTTGGTAATGCTCCCTTTACAGCAGTGGTTCTAAACCTGCCAGTTGTGATCCTTTTGGGAGTCAAATGATTCTTTTGCAGGGGTCACATATCAGGTATTCTGCATATCAGACATTTACATTATGATTTAGGACATCAAAATTGCAGTTATGAAGTAGCAATAAAATAATTTATGGTTTGGGGTCACAACACAAGGAACTATATTAAAGGGTTGCAGCATTAGGAGGGTTAAGAACCACTGCTTTACAGCAAAGTGCATCAGGAAGCCTGGCTTTCCTACAGTGGTCTGAGGAACCAATACCTCACACTTCCTGCATGGATTCATTTACACTGCTTCAGACTGCTGTAAAATTATTCACTAATGGCCATAGACATGCTTCTCTGTGCACTGTCCTTCAAGCATGCAATCTCACTTCATTCAGAATATGGTCTCCTTTAATGAGTATTAAGGCCCTGGCTTAGAAGCTCAGTTGCCCAGCCTCACCCAGGCACTGTTGCAAAGGACTTTCCTAGCTGCAGTGAACCCTTAAAACTTTCTCACAACCTCAGGTTACCCTGGTTTCTCTCTGTCTCTCCTCCAGTGCTGCTTAGAAATCCTTCACACACAAATCCAAGGAGCCCAACCTAAGACCCACTCAATTTTCCAGACTGCAAGGTGATGCAATTCTTCTACTGGGTTCAGAAACTACCAATTTCACAAATAATTACATATTTTCATAGCCTTTTACTCTCATAACCTCTTTTTTCAAAAATTACTTTTTGAAAGTTGTTTTGGTTCTGTGGATTCGTTTCCAAATCCACATCTCTCTCCAGACCTCTATGCTACATTTCAGGGAATTACTGACTTGGTTTTGATTCCTCTGCCTTCTATTATGGTCTGTTCCCCTTCCTACCTACCCAAGAGCACCATATTCAAAGCCATCAAGGTTTCACTTGTCACTGTTGTTCTATTGTTTTTGCTTTAAGAAGATTTAAAATTTTCCATTTCATGAACTTATTACTGTATAGAGTTTATTCAGATGATAAAATTGTATAATACCCCCTCCATCTAATTTATTTTGAGCAATTCATTTTGTTGTAATACAGTAGAGATGGAATGATCCTTGCCACCATGTAGGAACATGCGTTTTTCTTTAGCAACTGTGGCAACCACAATAAAGTTGGGAGAAACTTCCTTTCCCTCTGTGACTTGTCTTTTATTGGAAATATCATGGGGATTAAAGTATGGGCCTAAATGCTCTAAGTCTAGAGAGAACTTATTCCATCAATGTCAGTTTCCTTCTCTTCAGGGCTTCCCTCCCTCTCTAGGCAAATATGGTTCTCTTTATTGTTTAAACATCTAAGTCAGTTTCTCAGTGCCAGCTGGGATAATATGTTACCACGGGGTGGGATCTGGTTCATTGTTCAGCAAAGATGACAGAAATATTGTCAGACACAGCAGATATGGAACCTGGTTGTCTGTCATAAGAACCCTGTAGCATGAAGAGCTAGGGTGCTGGCTCAGGGAGAGAGTGATACAGGCATGCCTGGCAGCCTGGGGTGTGTGTCTGGCAGCAGCCTTCACTCATCATCCTGGTTGTGGGAGCCGAGCACAAGAGTGCCAACATCTCTGCTTGTCTCCAGCTTCTCCCTCCGTTGTGCTGACAGCTCTGCAGCTCACCTCTGATTCCTAGAACTTTCTAGACCTTTCCTTCCTGTTATAATAGTCATTAATTGTGGACACCTGAGCTGTATGTTGGCAATGAGGTGCTTCTGCAGACTGAAGAATCCTTGTCAACAATTTTATTCTTGTCCTTTTTCATATAATTTGACAAGTTTTTATTTGCCTTCACAAATTATGAATGACAACTTCTTTCAGAGCATGTTTAGAACAGGTTAATGAATTTCAAATAATAATAAGCTCCATGTGTGTTTTCTTTTGAAACCAACTTGTCCAGTTTGATATGTGTGACATCCCAAGTGCCCTTGACTTACAGTGGTTAGACTTAGCCTCTTCCCATTTGGGATTGTATAAAATAGGTGATTAGTAAAAATCTTACTTCACAGTCTGAGTTTTTATCTTTTTCTGACTGGAGATTATAGAATGGCAGGTAGTTTTCTACTATGTTCTGGTTTCTAAGCCAGAATACTGTGTGAATGAGATGTGCTAAATAAATTTCTTTCCTGAGGAAAGCTAAGGAGTACCTGTCACTCCCATGGGCAGTTCTTTATAGGCTGTGTGACTTGTGTCTTTCTGCTCTGTGTGACAGGACATTTCAAGTCCTGTTTTCCTATTTCCTATAAGGGCTACAGGAAGGGTGAAGTTTGTCTATCCTGATTGTTTTGTTCTTCATAGGAAGATGTGCTAGGACAGCCTGAGTATCTGCAGGCTAAAAGTCTCAAATGTTCCAAAAATCTAAGAGTTTTGAGTACGTATATGATGTACAATACAAACTGTTCATGACTTCACCAAGTTTGCATTTGCATGTATGTATATATATATGTGTGTATATATATATATGTGTATGTATACACACACACACACACACACACACATATATATATATATATATATATCTATATATATATATCATTCGTGGACGGGGACACACACACACACACACACACACACACACACATACATTTTGAAGTACAGAGAAGGGAGACAGAAAGGAACATGTATGTTCATCAGGCCTTCTTGCCCTGAGTCGTCTTCATTTTTAAAATGAGGAAATAGAATGAACAAAAGGCTACATGATCATCTAGTTTGGAACACAGTGTCATTCACTGTAGCTTCTGACTGATCTCACTTTAGAATATTTATCTTCAATAGCTGGGCCCATGATTTCATGACTCATATACCTTCATTGTTCTGGATCCCTCTCTGCAACAGGCTGAAACATTTACAAGATATCAGGTTCCTGAGCTTGAAGAGTGAGGGGTTCTGCAGAGTGTGTGCTTCTCAGGAAAGAAGCTCTCAGAGATGGAATCAGTGCCTCTACAAAGTGGGTTCAGGAACTCCTGGCCCCTTCTACTGAAGGAAGCAACAAGGGAAGACAATTTCTAATTGGACATGTCATTTGCTGACACTTTTACCTCAGAGTTTCCAACCTCAGAATTATGCTAATGAACTTTGATTATTAGGTGTGTCCCAATATTGACTTGTAAAGAGTAGAGGGGAATCTCTAATCATCACACAAACTGAGTAATAAGAAAATTTGAAGGTTTAATCTCTAAGGTTTAATTTTCTAATAATTTGTGGAAATTACCTAGTAAAACACTGAGTAGGAGTTAGATGTGATTCAAAAGCCTCTGGTCATATTCTACTGCTCTTTTGATCTTTAATTTTTGTTATTCTGCTAAGAATTATGACTGATATCTTTCTTTAAATAAAAAATATGTCATTGTGTGTGCTTATGTGCACACAGTGCTACAGATGACAGAAGAGTACATGGGATGTCCTATTACTCAAGTTATAGGTAATTATGAGTTACTGTGTGGGTGCTGGAAACGGAACCTAGGTTCTTCAAGAACATCAAATGCTGTTCCCTAGTGAGCCATCTCTCTAGCCCCTTTTGACATTTCTTATCTGGGAAATGTCTTCAGAACAGTTATATAAAAGCATGAAGTCATTTGTATGCTTTAGATTAAAGATAAAAGATTACTTCAATATAGAAATTGAAGTTTTTCTATCATTAATGAATTTAGTTGAAAATAAATAATTTAGGAATGATCCCTCTGCCCTGGGGAATTAAATATAGAAATAGATTATATGTAAAAGAGTTATATAAAAACTAGTTCATGCAGCACAAAAATAATAGATGCATTTTTGCCTCATATAACTAAAAAAAACCCCTAACATTAATAAAATTTAACTTTACTGAGTAACCATTTGCAGTGCATTAGAAAGAAAATAAGGCTGGCCTGTAGTACACACAAAGAATAGCTATGAAGTAATAAAAGGTAAAAGCTCACATAACATAATACAACAAGTAGAGCTGTGTGAGAGGCTGCATTCCTCTAGTAGAAAAAGGCCACTGACAGTATTCAAAACACAGCTTTGTAACCAGCAGAATGAATAAAACCAGAAAAAAAAAACAAAAAAAAAAAAAAACAAAAAACTTCTGCCTAACCTACTTCTGGGTAGCAGGGCAAGAATTAGAATCTTCTCCACATAGAACCCCCAAAACAGAAGTATTCACACAGCCTTGCAAAGGAGGAAAACAGCCCAGTATTTGAGTGCAATGCCATATTCATTACAGTGTAAATAGTGGTAAAAATGAAACAGTCTTGATGAGGAGAGGTTTTACAAAATCTATAAAATTACAAAATGGCATACCATTGTGCCTAGCTATTCTACCTCTGTGCTATACTCCCATAGATTCAATAATCTCATGCATGGCCATTTAGAGCAAGACATCAATGGAAGTCACACAGAGCCATGCAAGGTGTCACTAATGAGCCTCAAAAATGAAAGCATGAAAGCTCCTTGTGGACATATATAATATGAATTTAATAGTAAATAAAAAGCAATATGATGCGATATTGATGGGGAAAAGCTATGAGAACTTATATCTATCAAATAGGTGAAATTTGTTTTTGGAAATTTAGATCATTAACTGGCAATAGAAGTTACTGTACAGAGTAAAATTACATGGTTGACAATAACAGTGAGACAGACATTTTTCAGCTAATATAATTTAAAAGATTTAGATTTATAAATAGATGAGCTAATACTTATAAAGATTAAAATCAGCTTTTTTCAAACTAATGTGAATTGATTAAATGCCACAGATTTATACATTTAAAATGTTAAAATGTCAAACTTTAATTTTTATCACAAACATTTTTATAGTACAGTGTTGGTTTTTGAGGTAAGATGTCAAACTTGCTATATAGCAGAGGATGATCTTGAGTTTCTGAATCTCTTTTTGTATGTTGGGATTATAGCCATGTACTTTCTACCAGTCTGTGAGATGGTGGGGACTGAACTCCAAGCTACATCTCCAGCCTTCTTACGTATTTTTATTCAATAAAACAATTTTAAATATAATTTCTTTAAAGTTATTCCCATGCTTCTACAAGCCTGTAACTGGATTTACATTTTTTAAAGCAATAGTAAATAAATAAAGCACATTCAAGCTAGTGCATATGTCATTATTTTAGCTGGCAAAAGGTTGGTAATGGTAGATAGAAATGCGTTTAGTGATAGACACACAGTTATAAATTCAAATTCAGCAATTTAAACAATGCACTCTGAATGGACAGACTATGGAATATACAAATGATAACAACAAAAAATCACTTAGAGTTTAAAGGGTTTTATCTTGGGAGCTTGGAGTGAGAACAGCCAGTGAGGAATTTCAGTGTCCATCTTAGCTGTCCACTCTCCTCTTAGCTATCTCTTACAGTCTAGTTGATCATGGTATGGACTCTTCAATCCTCTGAAGTATAAAGTTGAAGGAAGTCCCAGTCCCACCCTCTGGACAAAGACACATCAGTGAAGTGCCTCACTGAGCACAGATGCTTTCTGTTGAAAATTCAAAAGAACACTTTGGAAACTGTATACCTCTGTGCTGATTTGGGTTCCAGCCTCTGAATTTGAAAGGTTAGATACCATCTGCTCTTTGATTTATGTGCCTGGATTTTATCACCTGGAGTTTGTAAAATTTTATATACTCAATGTCTGTCATTTAATTAAACTCTACTTAAGGATATAGGTCCAAAAGGAGTCATCACAAAAAGCAAATGATAAGTATAGAAACTTATTCATATGTTAATTAGCTCTATCAATCATTTCCCTTGGATGAGAGCTAATGACTACAGCAGAATGGTCATAGTTTAAAACAACGTTACTGAAATAATGAAATACACACTTTTTGTTAAATATTTTAAAATACTTGTTTTAAAATAAAACAGATTACTTAACTCTTTTTTTATTGGATATTTTATTTACATTTCAGTTGTGATCCCCTTTCCCTAATTCCCCCCCAACCCAGGAACCCCCTATCCCATCCCCTCTCCTCCTGCTTCTATGAGGATTTGCCC
Organism: Arvicanthis niloticus; assembly: GCF_011762505.2. Taxonomy (NCBI): domain Eukaryota; kingdom Metazoa; phylum Chordata; class Mammalia; order Rodentia; family Muridae; genus Arvicanthis; species Arvicanthis niloticus. The sequence goes on from NC_047661.1 coordinate 133,744,148, forward strand.
CCACCCACCTCCATTTCTCCACCCACAAATTCCCCCACACCAGGGCATCCAACCTTCACTAGACCTAGGACTTCCCCTCTCACCTATGCCCAACAAGGCCATCCTCCTCTACATATACAGCTGGAGTCATGGGTCTCTCCCTATGTGCTCCCAGGCTGGTGGTTTAGGTCCTGGGAGCTCTGGTTGGTTGGTATTGTTGCTCTCACCATGAGGCCACAAACCCTTTCAGATCCTTCAGTCTTTTCTCTCACTCCTCCATTGGGAACCCCATGATCAATTCAATGGTTAGCTGTATATATCCACCTCTGTATATGTCAGACTCTGGCAGACCTCTAAGGAGACAGCTATATCAGGCTCCTGTCAGCATGCACTTCCTGGCATCCACATCAGCTTCTACCTTTGGTGACTGCATATGGGATGAATACCCAGGTGGAACAGTCTCTAGACAGCCCCTCCTTCAGTTTCTGTCCCATGCTTTGTCTCCATATTTTTTTCCCATGAGTATTTTGTTACTCCTTCTAAGAAGGACCAAAGCACCTACACTTGGTCATCCTTCTTCATGAGCTTCATGTGGTCTGTGAGTTGTATCTCGGGTATTACGAGCTTTTGGGCTAATATCCAATTATCAGTGAGTGCATACCATGTGTGTTCTTTTGTGATTGGGTCACCTCACTCAGGATGATATTTTCTAGTTAGATCCATTTGCCTAAAAATTTATCAAATTCATTGTACGCTACTCTTTTGGATCACAACGACCCAAATTTAAGAGAACAAACACTAAAAATAACAATGCAAATGAGCAATACATCAGAATTATTAGGCAAGAACTTTGAAAGAATTATGATATTCTGCCTAAACAGGTGTGAGAAAAGGTACATAATGAGTAAGAAGAAAATGGAAAATAAATAGAATTTTAATATAGAGAGCTGAAATATAATAAAAGATCAAAAGGACTTGGATTCATATATGTCTCAAACTATCAATTAATAAATAAATATAAAACCAGGTTAGAAATCCAGAAAAAAATGACCTGGAAAGTAGAGAAATAAAATCAGTCCTAAGGAAAACATAAGAAAAGATTCTAGTTCACATGAAAAGAGGTGAGAGAACGGGGGGGGGGGATGGGGGGGCAGCAGAAAGCTAAGGTTGAAGTCTCAGAAAGAATGAGATTGAAATACGACTTGATGAAACAATGGCTTTACAGCCAAGCAACCAAACAACTAACCAACCAACCAGCCAAACAAACAAACTAACATTTGTAGAAACAATAAACAGAAAGAAAGCCACACCTACACACGTGGTAAATGTCTGAAAATAAAAAAAAATGTAGGGGGAATCTTGAAAATCAGGTAACCATCTGGAAACAAAATCTCTCCTGACTAGAAAATTAAACAGATATTTCTCCAGCAAATGGTTAATAAGTAGTTGCAAGTATGCTCAACATAATTACCCACTAGGGAACTGCAAATCCAAACCACAGTGGGATGGTGACAGATCTCAGAGTAGGTAGAGGACACCCACATTGTGCATGGATTTCAGAACTTCTGTGAAAAATTCCCAGACAGAGGGAGAGTAGAAACCTAGAGATTGAGGGTGGAAAACATTACTAAGACACAAAGAAAACTTTGGAGAGCAGAGCAGAAAGAGAATTTAGAAGCCTCAGTTCTAGAGAATGTTCTTTTTCCAGTGTGAGTGTATGAAGACAATGGTTGGAAAAAGCTTTTCAGTAACACAATTTATGAGCAGCAAGAAAGAGAGCAAATGCTTGAGCTAATGAGAGAATAGAGAGAAAATAGAGGGGAAGAGATGAGAGAGGAGAGATGATGAGAAGAGGTGGGAGAGAGAACACACAGAGGAGAGATAAAGATAAAGATATAGAAAATAGAAAAAAATAGATAGATAGATAGATAGATAGATAGATAGATAGATAGATAGATAGATAATAAATAGATGGCAGATAGATAGATGATAATTAGACAGACAGATGATAGGTAGATAAAACAAAGTCATAATTGCAGCTGTACTGGCAGCAAGGACTTGGTACATTCAACATCCTCTTTCTTTTTACACCCAACCAGAACAGTGTTAAAAAGCCATATTTCATTCAGAAGGCTAATAGGTAAATGGTCTCTCCAGAGCATTCTTTGGGAATCCCTTGCAATTATTTGTGTACTGTAGTCTAGAGTTGTTCTTCCGAATACCTAGATAAACTGGCAATTGTTTAGATCCAAATGGAAGAATACAAATTTTCTGTGAGTCATAGATTATAGCTAACCACAAAGAAACAAGTAAGGGTACCACAGCCATCCTAGGAATAAACAAAGGCAGATCCAGGACATGGACCCACAAGAAGGATTTCACAGAGACAGGCACAGTTTCGATGACTGCCAATGACACACAAAGACAAGCTAGGATATGTGCCCACATGAAAGATTGCAGGGAGATCCTGAGTTCTGCATCCAGGCAAGAAGCTTTGCACAAACTGCCCCTCATCTATGTTTCTCTTGTTTAATTTTGTGATCCCCTTATTTAATACTTAATTTCAAATTAGTGGACTAGCTTTTCCCACCTAGCTCTTTTAAAAGGTATAAAGGTATACCTCAGGATACAGAGATTGGGCTTTCAAGTGTCTACTGCAGTCTTCTAAAGATTGGGATTAGTTTAGGGTGATTGATTGGATTTCTTTAGCTTTTTTTTTTTTTTTTAAATCATGCATTTAGGCAAGACCCCCAAAAGCTCCCCTTTATCTTTATTGTTCTCAAATTGTCATTTGCTATTTTCCTCATTTTTTTTCTCAAATACTGATAGATGGCCTTACTTAGTTTATTTCCTTTCCACTTGTAGCTTTTATAATTAGTATTTTAGTTTTCTACCTTTGCTCCTTTTCTCCACACTGCTGCAGTTGAAGGGGCTTATTTTAAAATGATTATTACTGTATTTTTATGTTGGATATATCTACTGGTTGTAGTGACCTCTGTGGATGACATTATCTGGGACAGTACTCAGGATTCAGAGTGATACTCTAAGAATACAAGTCTGAGTGTTTAGAAATTGAGCTATGCCCAGAATCCAGAAGTGAGAAAGGACATATCAACCTTATTATAACTTAGGCCCATGTAAACATTGCTAATATTTCCACTAAAATAATCCAGGTATTTAAAGAAAAAAATTCAACCTCAAGCCTATGTGGATCCCAACTTCACCTGTGTGGATTCCAACACAGACACAAGAAACGGAACTCCCTGAAAATGACTGACTCCATAGCAATGGATTCCAACGCAAAGGAATTAGTGATATTTCAAACAAACAATTAAAAAGAATAAGTAAGTGAATGTTCAAAGAAATTGAATAGAATAAACTCCTAAAAATTAAAATAAAACCCAAACACCTGAATGTAATAAGGAAGAAAATCTAGAATATGATAGGGAAATTCAACAAAAAATATTGAAAAAGTATACATAAGATTTTGGAAATGAAAAGCTCAAGTTAAATAGAAAGTTTCACCAAGAGACTAGATGAAGTAAAGGCAGAAGTTCAGGGCTTGGAAACAAGGTGGATGATACTGAATATTAGAACAACATTGATGATAGATAAGAAAATGAATTGAACACACAAGATCTATAGGAAACCATTAAAAGACCAAATCTACGAATCATGAACATAAAAGGGCAAGCTTAAAATATTAAAATATTTAATAAAATAATAGAAAATTACTCAAATATAGGACAAGACTCTGGTCCTCCAATGAAACCAATCCATATTAATTTATAGTTAAAACATCAAGTTTATAGAAAATAAACATACTTAAAGCTTAAGTATTGCCAAGTCATATATAAAGGCAAATCAATAAACACCAGATTTCTCCATAAAAACCCTAAAAGTCAGGAGCTCTTGCAAAGAAAATTTTTAAGTTTTCAAAGGCATTATGGCCAATCTGGATTTCTATACTCAGCAAAGTTATCCTTCATAAATGAAAAAAAATACTTCCAGTGATAGCGCAAGATTAAAGAATTCATGACCACTAAGCCAGATTCATAAAGGTTATCAAGAAATCTTCACATAGAAATGAAATTTAAACACTTTTAGGAGGCCACAGGAAAATCTGCACCCTATGATGATAGTCAATAAGCAAATAAGAACTAGGAAATATAGCATAAAAACAAATGGCAGGATTTAACTCATGTCTTTCAGTAATAGATGGTCTAAATTCTAAATACAGATGTTCTCAATTCTTCAAAGGATACCTACTAACAGTTTTTCTTAAAAATAGCACCCATCTGGTTTTATGTTGAGGTTCTTGATCCACATGGACTTGAGCTTTGTGAAAGGTGACAAATACGGATATATTTTCATTTTTCTACATACAGACTGCCAGTTAGACCAGCACCATTTATTAAAGATGTTTTCTTCTTCTTTTTGTATATTTTTGACTTATTTGTTAAATATCAAGTGTCCATAAGTGTGTGGGGTTATGTTTAGGTCTTCATTCTATTCCATGATCAACCTGTCTGTTGCTGTACCAATGCCATACAGTTTTTATCACTATTGATCTGTAGTACACCTTGAGATCAGGAATGGTGATTTCCTCAGAAGTTCTTTTATTGTTAAGAATTGTTTTTGCTATCCTGGGTTTTTTGTTTTTCCATGTGAAATTGAAAATTGCTCTTTCAATGTTTGTGAAAAATTGTGTTAGAATTTTGATGAGATTACATTGATATCATAGGTTGCTTTGGTAGAATTTTTACTATGTTAATCCTACCAATCCATGAGCATGGGAGATCTCCCCATCTTCTGTGGTCTTCTTCAATTTCTTTCTTGAGAGACTTGAAGTTCTTGTCATACAGATCTTTCACTTGTTTGGTTAGAATTACCCCAAAATATTTTACATTTTTATGACTATTGTAAAAGGTGTTGTTTCCTTATTTTTTCTCAGACTATTTATCATTTGTATAAAGGAAGGCTACTGAGGTTTTTTGTTTGTTTGTTTGGTTTTTTTGTTGTTGTTTTTTTAGTTAATTTTATATTCGTCCATTTTTGCTGAAGCTGTTTATCAGCTATAGAAGTTCTCTGGTAGAATTTTGGGGCTGCTTATATATACTATCATATCATCTGCATTAGTGATACCTTGACTTCCTCTTTGCCAATTTGTATCCCTTTGATCTCCTTTTGTTGTTTTATTTCTCTAGCTAGCACTTCAAGTACTATATTGAATAGATATGGGGAGAGAGTGGGCAGCCTTGTCATGTCCCTGATTTTAATGGAATTTCTTCATGTATCTTTCCATTTAATTTGACATTGGCTGTTGGCTTGCTGAATATTGCTTTTATTATGTTTAGGTATGAGCCTTGATATACTGATTCTAATAGAAGAGAAAGTAGGAAAGAGCCTCAAACTCATTAGCACAGGGAGAAATTTTTCTAAACAGAACTCTAATGGTTCAGGTTCTAAGATCAAGAACTGATAAATGGGACTTCATGAAACTGAAAAGCTTCTGTAAGGCAAAAGATACAGTCAAAAGGACAAATTGGCAACCTACAGACTGAAAAATATTTGTCAGATAGTAACATCTCTACCCCTGCTTGCTTTCTAGTTCTGTTTCATTCTTCCATCCTAAGGCTTTGCCAACAAGGTGCATTCTTGCAGGCAACAGCACATGGACACTCCCCCTTTAAAATTATCTTTCTTTTTTCCTTCCTTCCTTCCTTCCTTTCTTCCTTCCTTCCTTCCTTCCTTCTTTCTTTTTTCTTTTTTTCACTGTCCAACCACTGCCCTACTCCAAGCTCCTCCTCCAACAATTCCTCATCTCATTCCTTCTCTCCCATGTCTCCAAGATATTCCCCAAACCCCACCAGACCTCCCCACTCCCTGCGGACTCAAGTCTCTGGAGGCATAGGCATATCTTCTCCCACTGAGGCCAGTCCATGTAGTCCTCTGCTATATATGTGTCTAGGGATGGGGCTCAGACCAGCTCCTCTATGCTGCCTGCTTGTCGGCTCAGTGTTTCAGAGATCTCAGGGGTCCAGGTTAGTTAAGACTGCGGGTCTTCTTATGAAGTTACCCTTCTTTTCAGCTTCTTCCAGCCTCTCTCTAATTCAACTACAGGGTTCCCTGACTTTATTCCAATGTTTGGATGTATGTATCTGAGATTGTCTCAGTCAGGTGCTTGTTGGGCCTCTCAGAGGACAGCTATACTAGGTTCCTGTCTGCAAGCACACCATAGCATCAGTAATGGTGTCAGGCCTTGGAGCTTCCCCTTGAGATGGATTACAAGTTAGGCCTATCACTGAACTGCCTTTCCCTCAGTCTCTTCTCCTTTTTTTTTTTTTTTTTTTTTTTTTTTTTTTTTTTTTTTTTTTTTTTTTTTGCCTCTGCAGTTCTTTTAGACAGTAACAACACTGGGTCAGAATTTTTGAATGTGGGATGGCAACCTCATCCCTCAGTTGATGCCTTGTCTTTCTACTGGAGATGGACCCTTTTCTCCACTGTTGGGCATTACATTTAAGGTTCCTCCCTTTGAGTCCTGAGATTCTTTTACCTCTCAGTAATAAAAATAACATGGTACTGACACACCCAATTTGATATAATGAACACTATTATATATAAAATCACAAGTTGACCATAACACAATAATAGTAGATGACTTCAGTGACCCACTTTTACATATAGACATATGGACAAAACGTCAGCAAAGAAACACCTGAATTTACTATGATTATAGTCAAATAGATTTAACAAACATTCCATTCACACTGCAGAATACACATTCTCAGTAGTTCATGGATCTTTCTCTAAAATATAAACCACATCTTAGGACACAGGGCTGTCATTACCTCATGCATGACAATTGAAATCTGATCACTGTGGAGTAAAATTAAAAATCAACAGCAAGAGAATGTAAACAACACAAACTCATAGAGGTGGAACATGACTGTGTGAGTGATGGATGTGTCATGAAAAAAAACAGTATTTTAAAACTTCTACAATTGTATGAAAACAAAACTACAACATACTGGAACCTGTCTGGCACAATGAAAAGTAGCTCCAAGGAGAAGTTTAAATCTATAAATGCTTGCATTAAAACATCAGAGAAATATCAAATAATTTACTTACTGAAACACAGTAGGACCTTAGAAAAAGAAAATAAGAACAAGCTGATCCTCAGCCAATAGATGGAAAGAATCACTAAACACCAGGAAGACACCAGTGAAATGGAAATAAATAGACTCGATGAAGCCAAGACTCAGTTCATCTAAAAGACAAATGAGATTTGCAAACTGTTGGTCAAACTAACCAGTGTGAAGGATACTCAAGTTAATAAAATGTGAGAGAAAGGAGAAGTGTTACAAGCATAGAGGAAATTCAAAGGATGAGTAGGCTATACTTTGAAAGCCTAAATACCAATAAACTAAAATTTGAAAAACATGGATAATTTTCTAGATAAATCTTACCTAAAAGTAGTCCAAGAGAATATAAATAATTTAAGACTGAGAAGGAGTAGTAAACTTTCTCAACTTACAAAAGCAAAATGTTGATGCTGCTGAATTCTACTGACCTTTAAATAAGAAATAGCAAAATGTTTCTCAAACTATTCCATGGCCAAAAAGAGAAGGCATGTTATCAAACTCAGTTTTAAAGCCAGTATTAGCTTGATATCAAAGCAGATGAGAACACAACAAAAATGTCTCTAATGAATACCGATGCAAAAATTCTTAAAAATGCAAGCAAATCCAATTCCACTATGTATTTGTAAAACAAAAAAAGCAAAATAGAACCCATTCACTATAACAAAGAAGGCCTTATTCTATGAAGTAAGGAGTAATTAAAAAGATAAATCACTATAGCAATGGTTATGTATCATATTATTAGACTTATGTAATCACATGATCATTTCAATAGATGCAGGGAAGTCTATAACAAAATTCAACAGCCCTTTATCGTAATTTACCCAAAGAAACTAGGAACGGAATGAATGTACATTAACATAATAAAATATATGTGTGACCAATAGCTAATATTTTACTAAATAAGGAAAACCTTAAGGTATTATCATTAAAATCAGGAATAAAATAATAGTGTTTATTTTCTTCACAGTTCATCAAAAACAGTGCTTTAATTCTTCACTATAAAAGTGAGCTAAGGAAAAAGAAATGAAAGTGTATAAACAGGAAATTTAAAGGATCAAATTACCCCTGATGCACATAATATGATATTGGGAATGAGGTAGTAAAACCAGCAAACGTTAATACTGATGAACACCTCACAAAGTTATCAGAAACAAATTAACATACACAAATTAGCAGTTATTCTATATAACAATAATCAACACACTGAGAAATGAATAGAGAAATCAATATTATTCACATAGCTTAAAAAAATCTAGAAATAAAGTTTCCTTAACTAATATATTAAATTGAATCAGGATTCAAATTATGGAAAATTTTTGAATATTTAAAAATGATATTCAACAAATATGATATGGATTTAAAACTGAACTTTCCCATGGTAAATCTGAAAAATCTCCCATTGGTCTCTACAGAAGAAGCCAAAGCACAAAGATGCCATATTGGATTCATTGATCATCTCTCTCTCCCTTAATGTTAATTGGCTTAGTTACCCATCTTAGTCATTGATTAATTACAAGGCATGAGCCTTTTTCTGCCAGTCATCCTACCCAAGAACTTTCAGAAGCTTTGAACACCAATGACTTCTATGCTACTTCCTTGGTTTCAGTTTACTCTTATTTTATGGTTCACTTCCTTTAAACAGAATCTGTATGATTGAATCTTGAGCCTCAGAACTGCCCTGGGCAATGTTAACCTTTCCATTTGTAACAAAACTTTTGCCTGGTTAAGTTCTTATGGCTTCAAAAACAATCTCAATCTGGGTAATTCAGCCCATAGGCCTGATTTCAAGCTGTTGTTCTCAGTTTACAGAGTTTAGAGACAGGAGACTTCATCTTGTTAAACACAGTTGCCATGGTAACAGCCTCCATAGGAAATAAGCTGCCCACTTCCCCTTTTAAAATGTTCCAGGTCACAACTTATCCTTCCAAAGTTATTGTGGAATGTGGAATGTGCATGTGCCATCCCCACTAATATTAATTCTTTGAGAATTTTGTAAGTCTATTCTTGTCATCTTAACCTTCCTCCTCAAACTCCTCTAGAGGTACCATTCTTTCCCTTCCTACCCAACTTTGTTTCTTCTCTCTCTCTCTCTCTCTCTCTCTCTCTCTCTCTCTCTCTCTCTCTCTCTCTCTCTCTTTCTCATTTTTTGAACAAGTCAAGTTTATGCTGCCCATGCTTTCTTGATAGGTGGCCTTGCACTGAGTGAGGTAGGTTGAGCATGGTCAACCTAATGGAGATCACAACCTTAAAGAAGACTTACTTTCTCTCTCTCAGCAGCCATCAATTTCAAGGCCTTCAGCTATAGGATGGGACTTCATGCTCAGCTTCCCTCTCCATCCTGGGAGTTGTTTGAACAGATCTTGGGAAGATTATTAAGAGCTAGAGGCTATGAATGACAATAAGGAAATACTGTTTTCCTTGACACAACACAGCACGTGCACATAGGAACACATGCAGCTGTGATTGTATGCCCAGGATGTTTCTTTTGAATTAAACTTCCCTTTTCTGTCACTACCTTTTTAGTTTGGGCTCCTACCATTTACACCTAATTTCTTTCAAATGTTAACTTCTTGGTTGCTAGCCTCATATCCCCAACAGTCCAGTCACATCTGTCACTTACTAGTTTCCCTTTATTTAAAGAGCAATTCTGCTTTAATTTCCTTCATGCCTTCTAAAAATCATGGTCTTCTTTAATTATTTTTTGATATGTACACAAAAACATTTACAAGCATACTTTCACTATCCCTCCTTAAGTATGAAGGTTGCTTAGGTGAACTATATAAAAAGACTGAAATTTGAAGGCATTTCTTCACATCTCTTCAAACTGTAGAGATGCCACCCCATTATAAAAATCTTCAAATGTGTAAGCAAATGCCTTAAAGGCAAATAGTTTACATTATAATTTTTTTTATCTCTACTTAGTTATTGCTAAGTATGTTTCCCCTCAAATAGTATCATCTCAACTATATAAGCATCTGGTAAAATTTATGTATGAGTTTTTATCATCTGTAAGTTTTCATTCATAAAATTTTCATAGGATATTGAAAAGAAAGATATTTCTCTTGAGCTGTATAATCCCTTAGGAATCTATACTGCTAACTAACTCAAATACAAGTTACATATTTTCTATAGTTTCTATTACAGAACTGTCTTATACTACAGGATTTTACCAGAAACATTTTTTTTTTTTTGCACAATCTAAAAATTTCAAATGTGAACACCGTCATTCTTAAATATTTTTGTTGGCACATATGTTACAATGATATTAATACTAAAAAGTACTTAATAACTTATTGCACTTATTTTGAAACTTAAGAACTTATGTACTAATTTTTACCTTGAAATGATAATGTATGTATGTGCATACATGTGTGAAATATTAAGACATACAGTTTGTAATTGCAAGCCTACTTGCAGTAAAATATTTAATGTATATACTTCTAAAATCCTTTGGCCTGAACATTCTATTACATTATAATCTTCAGGATAAATTTGAGGAGAACCAACCTTGACTACTTTAACATGAAATCAACAGATTTTTAAAAAATTCTGTTGTTATTCACTTAATCTTATGTACCTCTTTCTCTCTGTGGATGCCCCTCTTTAATCTATTCATACGAAAACACCATGGTTTTGCCATTGAACCTCTCTTGAAAATGTCAAGCTGTGCTGGTAAGTGCACTGTTACTGCACTCTGCCTGAGTTTTATTTCACAATACCTTGATGTTTTGAAATGCAACCTTCAAAAGTGAAAGCATGATTACAAAAAAATCTTCTCAAATGGTTTATGATAGGAATTAATACATTTGTGCCATGGTTGAATATGTCACCAGAAATTGGGAGATTCATTTACTCTTTCTATGACTGAGTAAGTGTTGAATTGGGAATATAAAAGTTAGGCTTGCGGGAAGACATGGTACTTAATTTCATATTTATGTTAAAAAATAATTTCATTATTACTGACAGAAAATGAGTTTTCAGAAACCCATGATGGCTTTTATTCTTCCTAATTATTTTTTGTGGTGTAGTAGAGCTTAGCACAAATATTACTAAGCATCTCTTTAAAGCTGTAAGAATATTTCGTCACCATAGAGTCAAATCCCCAGAACATGACTGAACCCTGTACACTTAGGCATAGGAAGTATCACAATATCTACTTGCTAGTTACTCCTGTCTCTGAAGACTTCTAGGCTGTGGGCACTTTGACTTGCATTCTTTTCATGTAGCGGGCTCCTTAAAAAAAAAGAAAATTTAAACAATTTTAATTAAATGTACTTACAAATTAATAAATGCATCTAAATGAACACAGTAAGCAAGAACAGAATGTTCACAGGAGTTCCTAGCTGTCAGTTGCTACACTTCCTGTCAGTTTCATTCCCCAAACACCACTCAAACATTTGAGCCATGGCTGTGCAATTTCAATGTGTGACAGAACCTTCACTTTCCAAGTGATATGCCATCCCTGTGAGAAGACTTTGTATACCCTAATACTCCCCTTGCTGCTCTAATGCTGCACTAACAGAATGACAGACACAAAGTGCTCCTTCCTTTGTTTGGCAAATTATAAAAAGATAATTTCTTGAAAAGTTTCATATAGTTTGTTTCCTATAGATCAGAGTAACCTTCAATAATTCCATTTGAATAATATTTTTGTTCTCACTACTATAAACATGGAATCAGTAATTTCTGGTGATCTTCAAAACACTCTGCTTTGAAGTTTGACTTCTACATGTGTTCTACCCATGGCTGGTATGGGAAATATAAAAAAATACTTTAAAAATATTCATTTGAATATTCTATATAAAATCTTTCCATCCATAGCTCATATAAGACAATCTTTAGGAAATTGTTAAGTTATCCAGATTACACACACATACACACACACACACACACACACACACACACACACACAGAAAGTATATATACCACTTACTATATAACAGATCATGATATAGTCCAAGTAGAGTTAGATAGAGCTGGAGAATTTTATAGAATTCAAAACCCTTCTATTCTTACTTTCACTTAGTGTATATTCCAAACATATATTGAAGATGTGGGTGAAGAGATGAAGGAAATATTCAAGATGTGCTTAGATATGCCAACTATATACAGAAGAACTTACATACTAAGGGTTTGTCTCCAGGGAGAACTCTAAGGGATGTTTTGGAAAATTCAAACATAGTGACAGTGTATAAATAGCAATTAAAATGATGAACATTATGTTCATTTAATTGATGCAATTATTTATTTGTTTGAAATGCTCAGTCTTAGATGGAATAAAGTTTAGCAAATGATGTGTTTTGATTCAACACTGATCACATATGCATTGTTAAAGTGAAATACAATGTGTCTGTTACAATTAAACATAAACAATAATAGCAACAAAAGATGAGAAATAAATTAGAGTTGATGTGATTTAACATCTTTATAGACTTGCCATTGTACCAGAGGAAAAAAGATCCAGATTCCCTGTTATGACGTACAAACACTGATTCAGCTGTAGGTTCTCTTTACACAGAAGTAGAGACATGGCCTTTGTTCTACCAAGCAATTTTTCATTTTGCTTAAATTCTCTTGCTCTTCAGATATCTGCAGGCCATATTTCATAATTCACCTCAAAGTTCAGGTCAACGGCTTCCTCTCTTGGGTCTCTTTTGGTTCTCAAGTGTGTGTTACATGGATCCTTTAGTCCTTCAAACTTTCCAGGCCTCTGGTAACAATCTGATTTACATCTCGAGGCTTCAAACAGCTGCTTTCTCTAGACTGTTCTCCCTGACATACACTCAGAGTTCTACTTAAGATCATGCATTGTAGAGTTTAACCACTTCATATATTGTTTAAATATTTATTTAAGGTTGAAGAATTTCTGTTCTCATGAGAACTTCTTATAAAGAGGTGTTAGGCCCAAGAAAGCTTCTCAATATGTTTGTCCTCTAAAAGGGGAGTAGAGACTCAGAGCAGCTTTGTGTGTTTATGAACTATCTTCTCCTGGGGAGAGGGAAGGTTGCTACTGCTGTTTGAATCTAGACTGTTTTTCAAAAGCTATGTGTTAATAGCTTGGTTACCATCCAATAGATCTATTGATAGGTGAAGAAATTTCTTACATGTAGGGTCCAGTTGAATCAAATTAGGCCACTGAGAGTTGAACCTGAAGTAATTCTTGCTCTCTCTTCCCTTTTCCCTTTCTTGACTTCATAAAATGAATAGCTTTGTTTCATCATGCACTTTACCACAAGGTTTGGTCTCACAACAGTCCCCCAGCCAACTGTTCATGAGCTGAAAATTGTGAAAGTACAGCCCAGATAAGCTTTTTTTTTTTTTTTTACAAAGAAGTTGATGATCCCAGATATTTTGTCACAGTAACAGAAGCCAACTGACATTGTTGTGAAGCAAAGTGTCCTGTCAAAAGGCTGTGGATTCTCTTTATAATAAACTTCTCTATTCACTTTCCTTCTTGTAACTTCTGAAAAAATATTGTTATGAAGATGGCGGCTGACCATTGGGCTTGACAAAGGGACGAAGTAGACTTTTCTAGGATCTAGCAAAATTACTGAGTGGTGTGTTCCAGCAAAGGTCTTTGCGTAAAGTTTAATATACACAGCATGTTGTATTTGGAATACTTTTGGGAGGAAGTAAAATGTTTATTTAACATTTAATAATTTCATTTATTCCATGTAACTGAAGACTCTTTCATAACTTTTATACTAGAACTCATGCAGATTTCAAAATTGTCAAATTTTAATGAGCAAGATTTAACTGCAATGAGCAGGAACACAGCTGACGTTACTGGGAGACCATTCTACAATCACTTAAAGACTGTTGATTCAGGTTAGATCTACAAACTAGAAATCAGGAGTCAGTTAAAACATGACAACAATGTTTGAAGTTCACTGTTTTCACTTAATAATATAAGTTGTCAAAATCTAAGCACTCATTGTTGTCTTATTACGACAAATAAAATTGTGTCAAAATACATTATTCTACTACCAAAAAGTGTTATATTTTATTTTTTTGGTTATTTTATTTATTTGAATTTCAAATGTTATCCTTTTTCCCAGTTTCCCTTCTGCAATCCCCCTATCCCATTACCTCTCCTCCTGCTTTTATGACGGTACTCCCCCACCCACCCATCTACTCCTGCTTCACTGATCTAGCATTATTCTATGCTAGGGCATCAAGCCTTCACAGGACCAAGGGCCTCCTCTCTCATGGATGCCAGATAATGCAATCCTGTGCTACATATGGAGCTGGAGCCATGGGTCCTTTCATGTGTACTCTTTGGTTGGAAATTTTAACCAGAATTGCTCCTATCTAAAGGAAGTTTAGGGAAAAAGAATAGAGCAGAGACTGAAGGAAAGGCCATCCAAAGACTGCCTCACCTGGGGATTCATCCCATATGAAGCCACCAAACCTAGATACTATTGCTAGCTGACAGGAGCCTGATGTAGCTGTCTCCTGAGAGGTTATACCAGAGTCTGACCAAATACAGATGAGGATGTTTGCAGCCAACTATCAGACTGAGCATGGGGACCTCAATGGATGAGTTAGGGGAAGAATTGAAGGAGATGAAGGGGTTTACAACCCCATAGGAAGAACAACAATATCAACCAATCAGACGCCCCCAGAGCTCCCAAGAATATGTTTCATTTTTGATAACTTTTTTTTCCTTCTTAGAATCTTTTGTGTACCTCAGGCTGGCCTCTAACAGATAAGAATTCTTCTGCCTGAGTCCCTCATCCTTTCAAGAACTTGGATTACAAACATGAACCCCTGGCTTCTTTCCATTTTTAAGATAAAACTCTGCTTTTACTTATCAATTTTTCTTTGCTATGTTGAAACAAACACAGAGCTGAATTTATAGGAATATGTGTTTGAATCATGTAGAATTTTGAAATCTGGGCAAGCTTGCTTCTGTCTCTACCAGAATTGGATGTTTGTAATGGTTCAGGTAATTAGTGGTACACTGGCATTTTAAAACAAAAAACAGGAACCACAAACAAAAACACCTTTTTGTTATAATAATAGACTCCATAACACCAGCATCAACAGGTCTCTTCCTCCAAATAAAATATAAAACGCTCTAAGGTGTGTAAGTGAGTGGAAATTTCTAGTGCTCTTCCAGTCCTGTTGGTGCAGGGTATACTTGGCTGAATGTCTGAGCATTTCAAAGACTTCTTGGGAGAGCATATATGAGGATATATTGTTTAAAAACATTTCAAAAGGCTTCTTGCTTTGAGCTATATTTCCTTTTGTGGCAATTCTAGTTTTTTACTTGTTAGTTAACATTCTAGTTATCAAACCGTGTCCCTGGATACAGTGGTCATATGTAGAACATGCTGGTGAAGAAGCATGTGTACAGCAGTGTTTGGATACAGTCCTCTGGATGTCCCTTCCAGTCAGCACTTGCCTGTAGTTTGAACTGTGCCTCTGACAAACTACTCAAAAGTAGAAAGCACATGTTAAAAATCCTCTGGGCACAAGTTCCTACTTAGCACATGATTTCCCAGGGGCAAAGCCTTGTTCAGTTACACTTTTAGTCAGAGTGTCTGTTCTGACTGCCGTATTTAACATGCATCACTGAAGGCTTTAGTGTGAGTCTAGGGAAATAGGCCAGACCTGGATGCCAAGCCCTACAACCTGCCACTTATTAACGCTATACTTAAATAGGATTCTTTATTGCAAATGTCAATATGATTCTTCATTGCAAATAGTGAAGCTATCATTAAAATCATCCTTTGAAATCCGTAAGGTAGAGTGGGTCTGCCTGACAATTGGAAGCTTAAGACTGAGGACCCAAATGATGCTTAAGTGAAAAGTCCTGAGAACTTGAAATGTCAAGCATGCTCTGAAACAAGTATTGATTTGTCTGAAAGCTTTAAGTTAGTGTCACGCTCAATGCTTTCTTGGGGTTTCTGTGACATGATTACTAATCATCATTGATTATTTAATGCCAATAATATCCTCAGAGCTAATGAAGTACAAACACTGCATAGCAAAGAAATCCAATGAGCATCTTACCCAGTGAGTGTTATGGCGAAGGACATTTTAAGGATGAATTACAGGTGCAAGGGAAATTTGAAAGATTCATTGTCTGCTCATCATTTTATGTAAATTATACCTTGTCCATCCTCAACAAGGAAAAAACCAACTACATTTTAAAGGTTACCAGTGTATTCATAAAACTCATTATAACTGATACAACACATTTGTTCGAACCAGAGTAGGGGATTTTCCCATGAAATCAAGTATTTTAACATTGAACCTGAAAAATATGCATGGAGCAAACCAATGTGGTAAAGGATCTGTCTATAGAGATAGGAAACAATTCACAATTTGAGACTAGGGTCTTTGGGGCCTAGTTTATGGTGTAATATTAGCACACCCCAAAAAGGCTTTGTCAAGAGATAGATAGAAAACATTTAAATATAATCTGAGACATAGTTTGACAGAGTACTGCCTTCGTACTATTTAATCCCAGAAGAGGGGCACTGGCCACATGCCAGGAGGCATGGAGGGCATTTCATTGATAAGTAAGTCATGGTTTGAATGCTCCTAGACCAAGCTATTTGAAGAAATTGTTTTAGAAAGCCATAACTAGACTACTGGGATTTTGGTAGTTGAAGTCATAGAGACACAGGGTGGCAGAAAGAACAAACAGACTAGAGCTATAACCTAGAATGGATAGGAAATATCTTGGTCTAAGTGTCAGGAAGGACAAGAAGTTGTTTCATTTAGACATCACCCCAAGTGGGTACAAATGGTCCTGTTTATGTTAGTTTCCCCAGAAGGAAGTGTTGACTGAGACCAATTTTGAACAATAAATAGTTCATTTGGGTGAGACTCTTAGAAAACACAAATATAAGAGTAAAAAACAAAACAAGCAAGGAAAAGAAGCAGGAATAGGTGGATGAAATTTTCTACTCAAGATGCTGAGGTTATGTTTTGAGGACACTGTGGCTATCCTTGGTTTAGGTGCAGGGTGGAAGCAGTCCTTAACAGGCGTAGAATCTTTGCCATTTTTTCTTATTGCTAACAATTCCTTTTAAAAGTCTTTTTTTTTTTAAACCAGAATTCACATGAGTGTTTGTTTCTTTCCTTTGGAGATGTTTTCCCCTCAAAATTGTTCATGATGTATTTGCTCCTTTTTGTTCAATGCTTCTAATTTTGCTGTCAGATTGAGTGTAACATGTTTGAGAACTGACTTGTTTGTCTGATAACGTCTCCTACAAAGAGGAAAGCTGTTGTTTGTCAAATCGATGCATGGATGAGACTCCCAGACAGGAGGTAGTTAGATTTTCAGCAATAGGTGGAAAGATAAAGTCCTGTTTTTGGTTACAGGATTCCAGTTCATGAGGATCTCATATAAAATCTTGTACCTTCCACCCTACTGTGATAGTGACCTCATGCCGCTTTTCTATTTCGTGCCTCAGAAAGCTCAATTATTTCCTATTTCCTTCAGCATTAAATCCAAACTTTTCAGCCTGAATTTCAAATCCTTCCATAATCTGGGCAGTTGGATTATTCTTGCATCTTTATGAAAAATTACTGAACAAACAAATTATAGGACAAATGAAATGCTGGCAAAAGCTGTATGAAATAATGACTTGCAGGTTGCTTATTGTTAACAATTAGTTTAATAGTAGGAAACAGCATGATCTAGTCACTCCAAATACAAATATCAAAAGTCTGTGTGAGGGTAAATGGGATTTCTTGAGCAACAGGAGTTGCTATGAACACTAAAAACTGCTGCAGTGTATTTCAGAAGACAAAAGCCAGAGGCATACAAAGTGCCATAGACAGGGCATGGCAGGACTTGAAGACACCACACAGATGTAGAAGCAAAATGGCACTACTAAGGGTAAAACAGGAGCAAAGAATAGGAAAATGCAATACTGTTCATGTTGCTCAGGGTACAGGGATGATTTCATTTGAGGGATCTCATTGTAACTTCAAGATAGAGTCATTAGCTTGATCACATAACTTGAGAAAAGCAAAAAAAGATGATGATGATGATAACAACAGCAATAATAACAATAATGATGATGATTTAGTATTAGGCCATGCAACAAAATGGTGGACACAGAAGATCTTACCCTGAGTCCTGAATGGCCGAATCACCCAAGAATTTAGTCAGGATGTGACCATTTTTGAGAGATAACAGGATAACAGTGTGCAGTACCTATTGATGTTAAGTGGATCTGTAAGTAGAGTGCTAGCATAGAGTGCTACACAAAACTCTAGGTCATGTACCACTATGTAAAACAGTCATTGCAGCTAATCCTTTTAGTTCTAACACCAGTGTAGTAGAGGGAAGAGGATCAAAAGTGCAAAGTCATGCTCAAATATATAGTGAGTTCAAGGCCAGCCTGAGCTATAGGAGACCCTTTTCAAAAAAAATTATTTGATACATTTGTTTATGCTATCTTCCTCTCCCTGAGAGGAAGATATAGGCAAAATAAACTTTGGTGAGACATCAAGGTGTTAGGCCTTTGTCCAACTTTACCCAGTGGTAAAGTTGTATACAGATTATAAAAATTGACTTCCAGATTCTGGAAAAGTTTGCAAATTAACAACTGAAATTATAAAAAAAATACATTCCAGTAATAACTTGTAGTTTTAGTATAAGGGAATATAAAATTGCTATTAAATGTGTTAACAACATTAAAGAAATTTGACCTACTGTGACAAGAGGAAACATAATTCCAA
This sequence comes from Arvicanthis niloticus, assembly GCF_011762505.2. NCBI lineage: Eukaryota > Metazoa > Chordata > Mammalia > Rodentia > Muridae > Arvicanthis > Arvicanthis niloticus. The sequence continues at coordinate 133,762,978 of NC_047661.1, forward strand.
TGAAGTGAGAAATAAATTACTCTATTATGATTTTAATTGTGATACATAGGAGAATTATATTCTGAGGATTAGTAATGGTTCATAATGTTTAAGAGAACTTGGGCTTTCTATGCCTACATATATATAACTGATTAGATATGGGAGTAATTTCAGTCCTTGGGAGGTTTGTTTACTACACTAGGGCTGAGAATGCACAATAAATCAATAAAAGTAAGTATATTATAGTTATGAATAAATGAAATACTTTAAAATGGAACAAAATCTATAAATAAGCCTTAAAGCAATTATATAGCCTTGACAGATTTATAAACACAATATTTTTCATGTTTAATTTTAAGAAAATACTTTAAAAACTAAGTTTAATTTAAAAAATTTAAACTTTTATAAAATAAAAATTTCCATTAGCCTTGAGATTTTTTTCCCAAGGCACAAAAGCCATTCTAGAACATGAGAAATGAAGAGCAAAGGTCATGGTCACATAATGACATATTTTACATTTTATAGATGCAGAAATGAAGATTCATGCTGCCAGAACCAAAATCAAGAAAAATTTAATCAATTTTGTAATTCTATAATTCACCAATGGCCTTTCAAATGCCTCCTAAAGTATATTAGTTCTCTTTGGACTTTAAAAGTCAATATATGTTTACTTACAAAGTTTTACAGGCGAGAGGGACAGACTATGGCTCCTGTGGTCTTAAAGAGAATGAAGCAATAGGCTCATATATTTGAATGCTTAGTACTAAGCAGAACTGTTTAGAAAAGATTAAGGGGAGTAGCCTTCTAAAGGGAGGTATGTCTTTGAAGGGAAACATTTTTCTACTTTTGGATAAGGGTGTAATCTCTCAGCTACTGCTTCAGTGATATGTCTGCCTACCTGCTGCCATGTTCCTCATCAAGATGGTGATGACCTCTAATCCTCTGGAACTGTAAGCCCCAATAAAGTCTTTATTCTCTAAGTTGTCTAGGTCATGGTGTCTTCACAACAATAACAAAGTAATTCAGACAACAGCTGTGATTCAAGAAGTCAGGAGGCTAAGGCAGAAGAAGCACTGGTTCAAAGCCATCCAAACTACATAGTAAAACTGTCTCCAGAATACAGACATGTCTTCTAAATAATCAAGTCTAATTTTCAAACCATAGGATGGCTCATAAGACTCTAGGAAAGAAGAAAGCTTAGACGTCTAAGAAAGTTTCAAGACACATCAGCTCCCATCACCAAGATTAGGTAAACAATAAACAATTATTAGCAGAGGAGACTCTTGGGTGGATCGGCCTACAAGTTGTGCAGGGAGCTCCAGAAATCTAGCTATCATGAGTCATCACCCATGGAGGGGTGGGGTTTTTCAAATGCAGCCTCTTGTAAGTAGCCTTTCAATCATGTCCTACAGCCAGCTTATTGGGTCAAAGCTAGAGTTGGTTGGGGTTTTATTCTGTGATCTTTATGGTTCCTTGACTGAAGTGAATTTCTTCATATTCCCCAAGATAAAGTCATATAACTCAGATCTTGCTAAAGTAGAAGAAAATTAGTCATTGGTTAATGTCTCATTTGAAAGCTCTTTCCTTTTCAACTTAATATATTTTTTTCTTAAGAAGAGACATTGCATATATAAAATGCTAATTTGAAAACCTTTACACATGCAGTAAGTGATTAGTAATTAAGTAAACAAATGTTTACTTAAGCATTTATTATTTTATTATCTTTTCCCATCATCCTTCAGGAGAGAACTTGAAACATAATTAAAGATCAATAATTAGTATTGATCTTTAATTGATATAAACTAGTATTTGATAAAGAAAATATAATCATGAAAAGTAAAAGGGAAAATAAATTACTGTATTTAAGACCAGAAGGCTTGCTATGACTAAATATAGAATAAAAATGAAAGACATTCAATGAGGGAACATAAAACACAAACATCTCTGTTTTAAGGGAGCACATCAATTTAAGAAAGCAAAGGTGTTTGACCTGTTTATTTAGGCATTTTATAACTTAGAGCATGTCTAAACAAGATCACTGACCAGTTTTTTGAAGAAAGAAATGAAAAACTACTTACATTAAATAATAAGGAATATGACTAAGATGAATGTATGATTATCACTTATTCACCACTATGTTTCATCTACAGATCATCTATTAATAATCTTTACTTGCTTATTATCTATAAAATATTACATATTTATACATATCAATTACCTATTTATCATCTATTCATGTATTAATACATTATCTAAGTATCAATGTTTCTATGTATCTATGATTATATATTCCATTGGAAAATTCTTATAAATAAAATATTTCAATTGGTCTTAGAGTAGACAGGTGGACTTTTGGCTAGTGATAAGTTAAAGAAATCTTGTATTCCGCTAGTCTTGAACACACACACAGAAAACCTGCCTGTCTTTTTAGTTCTCATAATCTCATCATTTGGAATAAAAATACCAGTGAAAGTTAAAATTTCCCAGACATTATAGTAAATAAGTTCCTGAAAACCTAAAAATTAACATAATATACTAAATAAGTTTTACAACAAAGATTAATTTTTCTTTGTCTTAAAACATAAGATAATTACTAAAAATGATGTATCTTTAATCTTTTATAAAAATAATTCTAGAAGAGACTTATTTCTGTAAGAATGTTCAATGAACCAGGAAGAGATTAAAAAAATAAATTTCATCAAGCAATTAAAATATGAACTACAGGCAGCTATATTAGCAAACTGGGAAACAGGCTCATCATGGACTGTTTAATGAGAGAGAGGATGATATGCAGCATGGAAATATACATTATGTCTATTTAATAAACACAGCTATTGATCCTGGAGGGAGCAACAAACACATCTGGGTGATGGCAACTCACACACCTGCTCACCCCTTCCTGACTGCTATTGATTCCTTTGTAAACATAGAAAGCCATTACAACTACTTAATGCATCTTATCCATTGCCAGAGATGCTCTGTATTTCATATCCCATCGGTCAGATGAGCAATAAATTCCAGCATCACAATTATATACTCATCAAAAATCACTTCCTGTGTTCATATATTTGTTTTTAGCTCCCTTTGCCACACTCATTTTGTAGCAACCTTTAGTACACATGTATCTCCTAAAGGTCAGTAAGACCTACACGGAGAATCTACTCTTTAGACGTAAGACTTAAAGAAATTGAGTGTGTGTGTGTATGTGTATGTGAATTTATGTATGAATGTATATATGTATATATATGTATGTATATATGTTTGTATGTATGGTGCTAGCTAGTTTTACATTGGCTTGATACTAGCGAGAGTATTAGTGATTGATGTAGGAGTGTCGAACCCATTGTGGGTGGTGCCATCTCTGGGCTGGTGGTCCTGGGTTCTATAAGAAACCAAGTTGAGCAAGCCTTGATGAGCAAGCCAGTAAGAAGTACCCCTTCCTGTCCTCTGGATCAGCTTCTGCCTCCATATTCCTGCCCTGACTTCCCTCAGTGATGGACTATTACCTAGAAGTATAAATAAAATAAATTCTGTTCCTGCCAAGTTACTTTTGGTCATGGTGTTTCCTCAAGCAATAGTAACCCTAACTAAGATACATATGAACGACACTAAATGGATTTGGCCAGTTATATATGTTTGTGTGCACATACATGTAATAACAATTAAAGAAGAGTTCAATACTTGAGAGGAAGTAGGGGTATGGGAGGAGTTACATGGACAGACAGCGAGTGGAACTGATGTAGATGAATATATATATATATATATCTCAGAAATCCAAATCAAAACATAAAATTACCCTTAAGAAAAAATTAGTTTCAATGATCTCTTTTTTCCTTGCTACTTTTAAAATTCAGTTCATAACAAGTTTACTTAAAAGGTTTTTTTTTGAGTAAAAACATATTTAAAAATGATAAAGGCTTATAAAAAGCTTTAGGCTAACTGTATGGCCAACATATTCCATGCTAGAGGTTCCCTGGAAGTGGCATCCAGCAAAAGCATTGTGGTGACAGAATACCAGCCAGAGTGCAGCTGAGTGTAGAGTTTTCTCATTTGCTCTGCATTGATGGCAGCAAAAGGCAGCAGTAAGGACCGATGTGCTTTGTGACATGATCTGTGTCATTCCACACCTGACGGACACATAGTGTAACAAATGCTATAAGTGAATACCCCATGACCTCTAACTACATATAGAGAGGTGACACTGTATAATCTTTATATACCCAAGTGAATGGCTCAAAAAGTCACTTATATTTTTGTTTTTTTAACTTAATAAGGAAGCATTTGTCTGTGCTTTGTGCTACAGATGCCCAGAGTTGCACAAAATAAAACAAAGTGACTGGATTTTGGACACATTATGTAAAATGTAGTTGAACCATGACTTAAAATTATCAATGCAAAGATTTTATGAGTTTTATTTGTATGGAAACAACATTAATTCAAACAATTAAAATATTAGAATGCATTCTTTCTCTTAGCTTGTATGATACCATAGGTATCATTTGAATCATTTAACATAAGCATCCATTGTATACTATCTTGAAATGAATTATTTGCAAAGTTCTTAAAGTCATCCACTCTCATTAAATAGTAACGTTTAATTTAATAATGCTAGAAATTTCCAAATATACCAGACATCATTTCTTGTTTTCCAAGACTTTTAATTCACAGGAACACTTACATATTCTAGAATATGTAACAGCCTGGTGGTGGTTAAGGTTAGATTGTTAATGGATCCATCAGAAACCACCAAGAGACATGAATTCATAAATACATAAATGGCTTAAAATGCCATCAATTTAATAATTTGCCTTTTTATTTCATGTGGAAGATAAGAGAACAAAAATGGAAGTACATATTTTTCTAAGTGAAGACGTCTTGTTACTCATTAATTAATTTATTCTGTGAACAGCTATTTGCAAGCCCCTTCACATCCAACCCTATTCCCAATACTGTTGGTATTTATTGAAGCTATAAAGGCACCATCCCTACTACCTCAGAGCTAAGAGTTAGCACTTATCATTTTCTTAGGAGGTTTTCTGCCCAAGGCTGTGTTGCACTTACACATTTCAGGAAGCTGATGCACTTAACACACAGCAGTTTCCCAAATTATAATCTTAGTTTCTTACACGCAAAATTTGACCTGACAATTCAGAGAAGAATTTCTTTGAAACCTGATAGTTATCTTTTATCCATCATTTTAAACCACAAGGACAATCTTTTCTATTTCAATTTAGAAAATATTCCCAAGTGAATGCAGAACATTTGCTTTTACAGCTATAGATGTAGCCGGTAGAAGTCCAGGAACCTCAGAGGATGACAGAGACAAACCACAGGGTATAGACAATGATCAGCTTTAAGCTGTAGGAGAAAATTCTCTGGAACTGTATGAAATTCTGAAATGGGAAGGTGGTGATTTCAGATCTTTGGAGATGAATAAGAGAAATGGTGCCATTCAAAAGGGAGTGAACATAAACTGACTTCCTAGACTTTTCCAGATTATTGTGACATCTGTGTCTGTTTGTTTTCCTCCATCTGGTCTGGAGTAAAGTGGCCAGATGTGTTATTAAGATCTGACAATAGTTTTTTTCTGAAGTCTTGCTTTGTTCTTATAGGAAGCTGTGAAGCCAAACTCACACAGGGAGATACTTCCCAGCCTTGAATTTTCTGCTCACTGCTGTGGGGTGAAGGATGTAAAGATGCCAGGTTAGTGTGGTTTCTACTAGGAAGCCCACACAATACTAGACCCACTGTTTTTTCTTGGAGAGGAAGAGGAGTTCACGAGGCCATTCCCCCCTCTTGCCAGAAAGAGAAAGAGAGATTTTTCTTCACTGGTATAGCCCATTGTAGGTAGCCTATAATCCTATAAGTAACCCTCAATAAACTTATTGGTTCTCCAGATTAGACTGCAACCAAATCCTTTCTTTAGTCTGCTTGAACCTGTCTAGATGAACATAAAGTATTTATTATCCCCAGGAAAAGACAAATAACAGGAAGGCATATAACTGATCTCAGTTAGTGAAGGCTCACTTATGGAATGGTACCACAGTATTTATTGCATTTCAGGCTTTACTGTACATAAACTCATATAATCCTTACTATTGTTTTCAATGAAGAAACAACACAGAAAGACACAGTAAATTTCCTGAGTCACAAGGCTTAGCCATGAGTAAAACTGTCAATCAAATATAGATAGCTTGGCTCAGCTTTGTGTTTCAGCTACTCCCAAAGGCCATGGTCCTACACTAGCATCAGAGTGTTTATATGAAAGGGGGAATTGTGAAGAAGGATTTGTGAGGTGCTCTCTTGTAAATACACATCTTACTACTGCATGGGGTATTTTTCTTATGTCTCTTTAAGCTTTGAGTGACAGGCTTCCACAGATTTCTGAAAATCTTTAGTTTATTTCCTAAACCCCAAATTCCGGTGCTTGGCTCTCAGAGAAAAGTAGCCCCAGGTTCATAGAGGTCCTAGTACTTATCAGTCTTTATGCATGCACAATGTTTTTAAGCAAGTAAGACATGGGTATCCCTGCCCATTAGAAGTACGCCACACCAAGGAGTGAACTCAAGTGGTTCCGTGTTCGGTCCTGCTTGATACAACTGTCTGGTGGGACAGATGGAACCTCAGAAAACAACTTGGAGGTAAATTCTCATTTACCAGGTGCAGCTCAAGGAGTTGCAAGGACTTTTTAGAAAGGATAGTGCATCCATAGAGGTCAGGCAAGAAGTTCTGCAAGGAAAAAAGTTTAGGAAGGACATGTCATATGATTTTGCTTTAAGTAATTATTGCAGCTTATCACTGACACAAAGCAAAGCGCCTATTAAAGTAAGACTTTCCTGGATCCCTCAAGGTCTCTCCAGCTCCCTTCTCTATCTGATCAAGGAAATCAGAGAAAAAGTGGCAGATGATAGGGCTGAGAAGGAGGAGATAGACCACACACCCTCCTGTCAGAGCCAAAGAAGCAAACAGGCATATATTGGATGAAAAGAGAAGAAAGAAATATCTTAAAATTTAATGAAAACTGATGGAGAACAATTTAGACTGAGAGAGTCTAATTGCAAATCAAATTTATGCTTTGTGAATTAAAGCCATTAGGGGTTTACTTTCTGAGGATAGTAAATAGAGATATCCCCTTTAAATTCCTTAAATGGGAGCCAAAACTCCAGTTGATTTTCCACTGTGCTATCAAATGTGGTTGCTTAACATACCAGATATATTTAGCGTGAAGGCACAATACAATAATCTGGCTATGTTGTTGGGCTTAGATGATATTGGAACGTTTTTTATTTTTTTTTCCATTTTTAAGGTGATGTTGGGAAGCCAAAATTACACAAGAAGGCCCAGAATGAATTCTCTGGTTATGTGAGGCTTTCTGTTCATTTAGTAAATTAAGGCTTTGGATAAGTCTTATTGCTGGGACATGATTTGGACTGTATCTCGGACTATGTATTCTAGGAGGATATCCCTTTGGTCAGGAGAGAATTATATCAGTATAACAAAGCACTGGTTGAAATGGAATTAAACCAGAGTGGGAGCTGGAGTTTTCCTGGAATCATGGAGATATTGGGAATTCTCTCTCTGGTTGTTTACATTCCGAGATGTATTTAGGTATCAGAGTTCAGTTCTATCACTGAAGACTGACTCACATGATCCACTACTACTGTAGGCAGTTATAGGTATGTCAAGGATAATCTTGGAGGGAATAGGATGACTGATGGTTGCTCATATCTCATATTTCATGGGGAACCCTTTCTCTCAAATCTGAAAATGTCCCTATTTTCCACAGATGGAAACCCATAGAAGGTTTATTTCTTCTTCAGCATGCAGAACTGGTTGGGCACCAATATTCTGTCCCTGCTGGTTAAACTAGGCTGGCTGCCATGTTTGTTAGAAGTTTTCATACTACAAATGATTTGTGTCCTTCTAAGGAAAAACAAAAGAAGAAGAAGAAGAAGAAGAAGAAGAAGAAGAAGAAGAAGAAGAAGAAGAAGAAGAAAAACCCAAAACAAAACACACAAAACAAAACAAAAATAAAGCAAAACACCAAAACCAAAAACTAACACTCATTGTGAATTCCTATCACTTTTCAAAGATTAGTGAATCAACACACAGATAAAAAGTGACAGCCAATTCTTTTGGTGAAGAACAGCCTGCTTTGTCCTAAAGAGAATTAAAAATGCCAAATTACTTATTGAAATTATTGCTTATCAGAGGCTAAGAGGAGAAAAGCAACAGCCTATGTTTGGATACAATTGGACAGGCCTGGAGATGCACTGGAGTGAATGAAATGGTCTCTGTTTTATTTTTGGAACAAAACAGTGGAAAAGAAAGAAAAACTTTTACTTTGAAGATTTCCTTAGGGGAACATTTACATTTTTATAGTCTAGTTTAGACAGCTATGAAATAGAGAGTAACCTGAAACTTTGGGAAAAACAGATGTTTAAATAAGTTGATAGACTGGGGTCTGAGGAATGTAAAATAGAGATATAGAAAGGAAGTCACAGAGCACAGAGAAATCTATAGAAGCCAGAACAGAATTTCTGGAACAGTTTGAAAGGAGACCCCTAGAGGGACAGTCAAGGAAAATATGACAATGTTAACACAGATAAAAAGGCTACAGTGACAAACAACACCTGGGGAACTGTAGGTTGAAAAATAGTGGTGGTAAGAAAGAGCCCAGAAAATCTGGACATATTTCACAGGGAAGAGACAGAAAACCAACAAGAAATATTCAAGGTATTCTTAGATGAGTTTCAAAATAATTATTTCTATGGATTCCCATGTTGCCTTGCCTAAGGGAGCTCTCAAGAAATTTATGGAATTGGGCAACTTCCAGAAAGATAAGATTCAGTACCAGAGGCATCTCACAGAAAGAGGAAGGCAGAGAGATGAGAGGTCCTGTCTGGGCTTGGGTTTTGTCGGGAGTAGGAAATTTCCTTTGGGTGGAATTCTCTAACATAGAAATACGGCAAGATTATAGCAAGGGATGATTTGGAAGAGTTAGAATTTAAGAATGTCATATCTTTAATTTGGGAGAGCTCATGAGATCAGATTTGTAGAAATAATTTACAAAATATGTTTGGGTTCTAGAATAATGAGTAACTAACAAAAAATAATACTAAGTAGTGGTAGGTTAACATTATTTAAAAGAAAGGAAGAGGTCAACAAGGGGAGCCCTTTAAGCTAAATTCAGTTCCGAGCCAGTGGACAAGCAAACAAATTATCTCATGTGAAGATTAGCATGTCAGCATGACTGGACCAACATGCAAGATACTCAGTCAACTTATGTTACCGATGTTTCTGAGAGGGTTTTTTTTTTTTTTTTTTTAATATGTTTAACTTGAAATTCAATAGGCTTTGTGTAAAACATATTGAGCTTGTAATGTGGGTAAAGCTAAATGCTTTAGCAGGAAAAGAATTAGCACTCTCCTGCTAGCATACATCCTTTGAACTCAAAATTGCAATACTGGGTTTCAAGTTGCCAGCTTACTTTGCCTAGCAACCTCCACAATGAGGTGAGCCAATTTCTGAAAATAAATTTCTATATATAGGTTATCATGCTAGTTCATTTTCTTTTCAGAATCTGGTATCAGATAGTCAATGAGGATGCATACATAATGATATACATGCAAAATACATACATGTATATATAAATGTGAGATAATATATGTATATATAAATATATTATCTGTGAAATATTTACACTATAACTGTTACCTATGTAAAAATCTTACCATTTTCATGGCAATCTCATTTTGAAGAATAATAAGGAGTGATAAAATATTGTCAATTTTACTTTTGAAGAAAAGATGCAACAGACTGAATGTCTATTACCAAGGAAAGCAGGTTTCTTGAAGGAGTATCTTTATTCCCCATCAGTCCCCTGGGACACACATTCTGAAATAGGGACACCAGCCTTGGGTCAGGGTCATGGTGAGGTTGATTCTGACCAGCAAACTGATAAAAATGGCAGAAACAGAATGAACTTGAGTTCTACAGCAACACAGATGACAGTGGCCACTGGGGCTCAAGGATCAGAGACCCTGGCTCTTCAGACTTTAGAGACAAACTAATATTCAGAACACCCATTATTTCCAGAAAGAAAAATTTAAAGAATTTAAAAGTTTTGAAAACATGATATAGAACAGAAAAACACTGCAAATAAACTCTAATAACTTGAGTGTCCAGCATGGCAAGTTTCTAAATTTTGCAAAAACCACAAGTGTCTTAATCTCGCTGAAAACAGAACCAGTATTTTAGGCAACTATTTCCCAGGGTGTTATAAACAATCTTTGAGTGGAATGTTCTAATTAAGTGCACAACTCAAAGATTCTCAACAGTCTGTAGACATCATTCTGTCTCCAGGTATCCTCAGCTTCCCTTGTTGACATTGCTTTCAATTGTAAATATTATGACTTTAGTCCATTTTTTTACAGTATGAATTACCTATGTATTTGTCATAATTTACTTTGTTTTATGTCTGCTTTCTCCAACTCAGAATATTATTTGTCTACTTAAGAATTTACGTTTTTGTTCATTGTATATCAATTATTATTCTACAGAAAAGTAGAAATAATGGGATATATAATATAATATTTATATATAATGAGAATCATTAAAATTGCAGTACAACACTGTAATAATTATGAGGCTGAGAAGTGTAAGTGCTTTTGTCTGCAAGCTGGACACCTGGAGTAGACATCAGTGTGGCTGAAAGGCCTGGAGGTCAGAGGCAAATGTGGAAGGATGTTGTATCTGCTGTTACTAGAACTGCGGGCACCAGAGAAAACCAATGTCCACATGCCCTCAGTGTAACAGCATGAATCCATCTCTTTGTTCTCTTCAGACCATCAGAGGTTGGATGATGCCCACCCACTGTAGTGAAATGCGGTGTAATTTACTCATGCCAGTGGTGGCCTCTTCTGGAAGCACCTTATAGATACATAAAATTCATCTTCAGCTAAACATTGAATATCAAGTTGACACATAAGATGGATCTTGGCATTATGTATCAGAAGCACCAGGGAGTGAGTGGAGAGAGGCACTTAGACCTTTGGTATGTGTTGTGTAAATTAATGTAAATTGATCATATCTATAGATTGGTCACAGGTAGGACATAATTTTAGAAGAAAATAAAACTTACATGAAGTGTCACTTCATTTCACTTTGCTTCAGAGTGTTCTTGGAATAAAATTTGTAGTGACTCTTCTTTTTGACCCTAGAATGACTCAATGGGAAGAAGGGTCTGGTGTCTAGAGGGCAATGGAATGCTTCCTTCACTGTTAAAAGTTGAGCAATGACCTTGAATAGATTGGAAGATTAGAATTATGGAGGACCTTAGACATAGAGTCTTCTCTGCACTTTTCTAGACTCCCAACACTGTCTTGCTGTTTGTGTCTTAATTATCCTTGAAAGCCTATGAGTTAGTGGCTTGCTACTCAGAGAATTAATACTGTGGGGTGGGGTGGGATGGGAAAACTTGGGCCAAATTGTTGGTTTGAGATGACTGGTTTAAGAGACTAAGTTTGTTGCTCCTTTACTTTTACCTTTCCTAGCCATAAAATGAACAGTTTTGTTCTGACAACTACATTTATTAAAGTATACAGCTTCTCTATGGTCTTAGGACTATGGGAGCAATTATTAATGGACCAAAACTTTTAATTATGATAATCTCATATAACTGTTATCTGTCATATTTTCCATAGCAATGATAAGCTGATTTAGACTGTTGCATACATAAAAAAAAATAAAAATTTTAAAATTTAAATTTTTCTCTCAACCCCCCCGTGTGTATGTGTGTATGAATATAGGCCATCTGTGTGCCCATGCAGCCCAGAAAAGGGCATCAGATGCCCTGTAGTTGGAATTACAGGTGAGTGTGAACGACCTAATAGAGGTGTTGGGAATTAAAAGTACGTTCTTTGGAAAAACATTAAGCTTCTTAATTGCTGCCATCTCTCCAAATTCTTACATGATATTTTATGATTCATTTATTCATACATAGACATTTAAGGCTTAGAATCATTTCTGACTTTAGTTAGGAAAGGAAGCAGTTTTCTTTATTTGTAAAGTTTGAAGGAGTCCCTGAATTAGTATCTAGCCTTCCCTTCTTTTAGATGGAGCTGATTTGGTAAAGAAACATTACATAATTCTTTTCTATAACACATTTCATGGTCAAAAATCACAAGCATGTACTCCAATCTGGTCTTCGTAAATCGTAAGAATGACAGCTGATATGTAACTTCCTCAGATTGTCACTGTATTACAGATATAGTCTGCTGGGTATCATCACAGTCCAACTATCCTTTTAGCCGTAACTACTGTAGTAGTAATTTAGTTGTGCCTTTGATAAGTACTCACTGTTTAAGGAGGTGATTATATGTCAAATGTTATTTTTTACTATTAGAGATTAAAAGATGCATAAAACATGTCTGCTTCATCTGTAAGAAGCTTATAATAGAGGGGGCTGAAAAAAACTTGCAAATGAGAGGATAATATACTGCAGTAAGTACTACTGAACACCCCAAGATCTACAGGAGGGGTTACAAAAAGTACCATATAAGCAACACCAGGACTGTAGGAATTACTACAGAAAGACTTAAGGCAGTATATGAAAAACTTGTCTTGTTCAAAGAGTGTCAAGAACAGAGAAGAGGAGGCTCATCTTCCTCCAAGAGAGCAGAGAGGTACCAGAAATGTGGTCATGAAGGAAGGAATATAGAACAAGACAAATTTAAACTTTGAGGATCTTATTTGAAAAGTCTGTAATCTGATAACAAGTCAATCCTTTTCAAAAATGTCTTAAATAAAACTTTGTCAAATTTTTTCTATCAATTTTCTGGATTTTTACCTGTTTTTTCTTGTCAGAGATCTCTTGTTCTTTGGTTCTTCCCAGTCATGGATGCCAGTGGTTAAAACTCATTTACAGTGAAGCTTTATGTGACTGGAGAAATTGCACTTCAGGGTATGTCCAGTGAAGGTTAAAGTTCAATATGGGCAAGTGAGCAGCTAGGTCACAGGTGAGAGAAAAATAAATGATAATGGATGTTTTCTAAACTTTGATCTAACATGTACTTACGGGAGATGCTGTAGAAATAACACAGTAGCTAAATCAAAGTGGGGATACAATGATATTTAAGTATGCTAGGATTTTTTTTTTATTACTACCTTAGGTGTTGAAAGCTTTGAAAAATATCTGGAATACCCCAGGGTGGTCCAAGGTTTTAGTAGCTACCACTATTTCTAAAGTTTAAGAATGTTCAAGTTAAGGATAGAACCTTATCTAATCTCTCTTTAATCTTACTTTTACACTGTGATAAAATAAGTAGTCAGTAGAATGTGTTGATTACGTGTATGCACATAGAAATCAGCTGAGCATGATATCAGATTTCTTATCCATTGTTTGACACTATGTAACAGCAACAGAAGACAACAAGAAGCATGATGTTTAATGAGATTTTATAATTCACAATTAGAGATAATCAGAAGTCACTGAACACCTTTTCCCCATGAATCTTCTTGCTAAAATCATGTATATTATTTATATGATTTTATAGTCATCTTAGAAAGGTACCTTGCCATGAGTACTGGGAGGTCTTGTTCCCTCAAATGAATGTACAAAACTGAACTACTAAACAGAGGTGGGGCTTCATATAGAAATAAGAACCTAATGAAGAAAAGAATGCTTTTTTTTTTCACCCAACACAGCTGAGATGAAGCTGAATAAAAGACTAGAGCTCCAGAATCATTTTTTTGCTTGTTTGCTATTTGAGATATGGTCTGACTATGTAGTTCAGGTTAACCCATGGTTTACTATTATGCTTTTTATCTCTCTAGTGCTAAGATTTCGAACTTTCCAAAACTTTTCCACCAGAGGAGCCTTTGCCTATATTGCATTCACATTCTGCACTGATTTTCCTCTATAAATCATGAAGCATCTAATTTGTATTGATGTTTCAATTGTTGATTCATTGACATTTAAAATCTACAGTTCTTATCAAGAGTGACTGTTGAAGTTCTCATATCTTTGAAAGAGGAAAGTAAAATGGAAAACAATGTCAAAAGACAAGGTAGTTGAGTTTAGCTGTAATGCATAAGTCTTAATTTTTCAGCTTCTCTGGTGGCTAAGGCAGGAAGATCGAAAGTCTAAGGCTGGCTCGAACAACAGAATGAGTTCAAGACCAACCCAAGCAAGTCATCAAGACTTTATCTCAAAGTATTTTAAAACATGAACAAAGAGGAAGGCTGGTTGGGTTAGCTCAGTGGTGTGTACTTGCCTACCATGTATGAGAACCCGGGTTTCCTCTCCTGTACTGGAGTTGCAGGAGGAAAGTGATGGTTCTAAAATATGAACAGTTACAGCAACATGGTGTAGAGGGAAACATGCAGCCAGAACTCTGGGATTCTGAGATTATCTTGGGTGGTTCTGGTTTAATCAGGTGAAGATTGAAAAGAAGGGCAGGACTCAAACTGGGAAAAAGAGAGAATAAGCACCCATATTTAGAATGTTATCTGGAATCTAAAGGGTGTCCTCAGATGGCAGCAAGCAAAAACAAAGGGCAGTTGACTATCAACTCTATGTGAAATAAATTCTGCCATCAGGTTAAAGCATACAAATAGATTCATCCCAAACTAAGCTTCTGATAAGACCCAAGCTGACAACCTAGAACTTGCTATTGAGAGATAATGACAATTTAAGCCAACGGATTTATTGTAGCTGATGAAATGGAGATAGAAAATCTTTACTGCAGCCTAAAGAAGTTATTGATGATCTGAATGGTAACTGTCCTAGTGGAGTGACAGGATGAAGACTCCCTCCCAGGCTTATTTGAAGGAGCAAGTGTGAAGCAAGCAAATGGGGCTGCCACGGATGACTCTTTGGGGAGATCTTTAAAAAAGTACATAAAACATGTATTTCTAGCTGGTTGAGGATGTAGTTTTAAGGACATATATTTATTTGATTTTTAAAAATGTGGAATAAACTTGTCTATGTCTAAAAGTCTGTTCTTACAGAATTAGCTTATTTTTTTTTCTGGTTGTCTGCTCAGCCTTGTTAGATGCAGCACAGACATATAAAATTGATATTTAAAAACTAGCTAAGAACATTATCTGGTGACCCAATGTTGATCTCAATATTGAAAACATTATAAAAAATTAGAGCTTAAAAAGTTATCATAAAATATCTTCCACAAAAATGATACTGTCAAATTAACAGAGCAAAATGTGTGGGTTGGACTCTAGGCTGAACCTGTGCATTCAGAGGATGTAACTACTCCCTGTGTTAAGTGCATTGCTGGATAATATGAATTATAGTCCAGTGGTTTTAAGGTCAGCCTGATGCTACCTATGTGGAACCTGTAGTGCACCACACAATATTTTTTCTACAAATGAATAATATGAATTTTCAGGTTTTGGCATTTCATTGTTTTGGAAGCTAGGAGCTCATAAATTTTTAGGTAATTTGCATTTTTTGAAAATATTCTATTGTTGATATTTAATCTTTTGCTATGTGTTATAGTCCTAAATACTGGCCCCTAAGGCCTGGTTGCCCACAGGGATGAAAGTATCTGCATATAAACCGAAGTGACACTATGTAACCTGACCTCCTAGTTATGGTGAATAAAATTGTGTACAGCCTATAGCTGGTCAAGAGATAGGTGAAGTCTTTGGATCCTGGTATTAGAATAAGAGGCAGGGGCCAGGAGGAGAGGGAGAAAGGAAGTAGGTACAGATAGAAGAAGTTGTCGTGGGGTAGATGAGTTTTGAAAACATGGTCATGAGAGCTGGCCAATTGGAGTTAAGAGCAGACTAGATGGAAAATAGCAAGTTGTATGGAGTTATTTATGAGGAAGTAGATTCTAGAGCTAAGAGGTTAGATATCTGCTCAGTTCTAGTACATTAAAGGCTTATTAATAAAAGCTTATAAAGGTTGTATTTCTTTTATTTGGGAACTGAATGATCAAAGACAGGGCACAAACCCCAAATTTAAGATTAAATATCTACTACAACATTCTATTTTCCTTAAACAGAGGATTAATTTGGCATAAGAGTATAATATTAGTAAGCTAAATGAGGAAAAGTTAGAGGGAGGGGAAGAAATCAAGAGACTGGAAAAAACTTTGTATGTCCCAGGTTCTGTGTAACATACTTAATGTGTAAATCTTTATCTTCTCACAGTAGTCCTGTGAAGCATCAAGGCATGACTCACTATTACTCTTACTTTAGAAGTATATCAATAGAGGTCTTTATGAAAATAATACATGGCATACTGCAGTTAGTTATTGTCACGTGTTGTGCTAGAGAATAGACCTTCTCACATGCTTCTAAAGTTAATAAAGTACCACAGTGTTTTGCTTCCACTGTTAAAAATGGGCAATATATAATTTCATGTGAGGGTTTCCAACAGTACTAACTTTCTTAGATACATATGAAGTATGCATAGTCAATATATGTAGTTTACACCAGAAAGCAATAAGGCTTATTGCTTTTAAGTATAAAATATATCTATTGATATCTCCATCACCATTAGTCTTGTGTAGTTGATGGCTTAATCTCATCTGCCATCAATCACTTGCTTAGCCGGTGGCCTACAGGCTTATCCTTGCTTCACAGTCTCTAATATGGCTTCTTAAAGTACAGATCACTACTTTCATCTAAAGAGATATTTAATTCAGCAAGTTTGTCCACAAGCTTTTGAATCTGCACATCTAATGAGTTCTCAGGTGATTCATCTGCTGCTGGCTTAGATGCTACAATTTGAGAATCACTTCTTCAGACAGGAATTTAAATCTTTCCCAATACATGTGAGATGGCTAGCTCATTATGGCAGCACTGAGAAGGCTGAGACAAGAGGCCAGTTTGAGCAATCTAGTGAGATTTTGTCTCAAAGAACTAAAAAAAAAAAATAGATAAATAAAAAATTTTTTCTTATAAAGAACCAGGCACAGGACTTTGGCTTTGTTCTGTGGAACATTTGGCCTGAATCATGACTGCTGAGTCTTTCTGTTCAGGCAAAAGTCGTTCTGCAGAACAGCTAAACAAATATGTGATGCCAATGTTTCCATAAAGTCATATGTACAGAAATAGGCATCAGGGTGAATACCATGGTTAATGCAGTTTAGTAAACTTTGGCCTATATAATTCACTAAAAGAGTACTCATGGAAAATCACTATATAATAAACAGTAGCTACCTGGGATCCATCTATCAATGTATCTATATATCTTCTAAGTTTTTAAGTTAAATATATAAACCTAGACCAGAGATGTAGATGAGATATTGACCCAGAAAAGAAGAGAAATCCCAGTGTTTCCTATGAATTCAGTAATGAATATAAAACTTATAGCTAGAATCTTCATAAGTACTTTTGGCTGAATAACATCTTCACTTTCACATTTTAGTTTTATTTTCAGGATTAGGAGACACAAATTCACATGTAAAAGATTGACACTCTAGTGAATGACATAGAAGTCACTACAAAAGGTATCTCTTGACTTTACTACACAACATACAGTAAAAGTGCCTTACTTGCTGAGTATGCAGGCAATGTATTTGATACTTACTCACACTTCAAGCTACTTTAAAATCCAAATGTTAAGTTAACAAACGACTGTGCCATCTATGTCTGTGGAGCTCAGCATTAACTTTATAGTTAAGAAATGTAAGTTCTTAAAATTGGACAAAATTCAGATGAATGTTTGTCATAATGGAACATAATTTAGTTCTCCAAAAATAACTCCATGCAAATACCACAAGAAAAGTTAGTATCATGAGTCATCTGACAAACTTCAAATGCGAATAGCATGTCAAAAGTCTCCAACAATCTGTTATATGCTATGGAATATAAATATTTAAATGAAGTCTCTTCAGATGACTACACATTCTAATATAAAACAATTTGAGGCTGGATTAAAGTGTCTTTATAGTGTCACTTATAAAATCTATCTTTCAAAACATTTTACTAAATTCCATTAAATCAAACTTTTCAGTTTGACAAATAGGTCTGCATTTACCCTTAGGCATTTAATTCTCTAGTAACAGTGTTTCTCAAAGAGTGTGACATTTTAAGAAAGAAAAAAAATGTTCAAAAGAGAACTGTAGTGCAAAGGAAACTGTAAAACATTGATTTTAAGCACATTTTATAAGGTTCTTTACTCCAGGACATTAGTATGTATAACAAACAGTGATTCTGAAAGGTTTAGAGTACTGTGTAGACTTTTCTGTTCTCATTTAACACAAAATTCAAATGCCATGGGAAGTCGTTAAAGTACCAGAGGAACACTCTTGGGAAAAGAGCTTGTGGCGCTTGTATTTGTTATAATTTAAAAAAAAAAAATCAAGTCAATGTAACATATATTTATTGAATACATCTCCAGATTGCCTGAGCTTTTTAAAGTGAACCCTTTCTTCCTCCCTCCCTCCTTTCCTTCCTCCCTCCCTCCCTTCATTCCTTTCTTCCTCCCTCCCTCCGTCCCTCCGTCCCTCCGTCCCTTCCTCCCTCCCTCCCTCCCTCCCTTCCTTCTTCCTTCCTTTCTTTCTTTTTTCTTTCTCTCTCTCTCTCTTTTGTTCATCTTTTTTCTTTCTCTTGTGCCACTCACCAAAAATATACATAGGACATGGTTAATCTGATCAGACATACTTACACTCCTCTTCTGGCCTCTTCCGAAGTGCTGCACGAGCCTCCTTACAAGGACTTCTCTGATATTGTGGGGGATTCCTTCCCCGTATTAGGCTCTCCATCCTATAAGAGAAAAACCAAAAATATCTTAATACCTGTATCCTTATTGATAATGGAAATTCCATATTGAAATTCAAATACTGCTAGAAGCTTCATACCCCATTTTATACCACCGAGAGTATCTAACAGATGACAAGAGAGTGTGGAGCGTGGTAAGCTGGAGAGTGCTTGGTCTTTAAAAGCTATATTGACTTAAAATGCTAAACACATCATGTAAAACACATCATGTAGAACTAGAGAGGCAGCTTAGTAATGCCAGTGCTTGCCCTATAAGCACAAGTACTTGAATTTGATCTCTAAAAACTATGTAAAATTGTTGTTGAAGTGGCATGCACTTCTTATCCCACTGCTGGGGAGGCAGACAGATGGATCCTGTGGACTTGCTGGCCAGCCAGTAAAATAAACTCAATAAGTTTCAGGACAGCAACCCTGTGTGAAATACACAAAGTGGATTAAATAAGTGAATTAAGGTGTGTACAGCACACTTTGCCTTTTGGCATCCACATGAATGTACACACACACACACACACACACACACACAACACACATACACATACTACCATGTGGACAAAGCCCATACACCGTCTAGTAAGAGACTGTTAAGACTGAATGTTTGTGTCTTACCCCAATATAAAAGTATTTGGAAGGAATTAGATTAAGTAGATTTAGAGGATGTTATAAGGGTTGTGTCTTTATGGTAGGATCACTGTCTTCCTAAGGTCGAGAGAAAGAACAGACATCGCTTTCTCTTCCACACAAGCCCTGTGAGAAGACTGTCATCAGAAAGAAGGCCTTACCTCAAAGCAAATCTAACTGCATCATGACCTTGGATTTCTCTGTCTCAAAACTATGAATAATACATGTCCATCATTTAACCATCATGTCTATGATAACTTATTAGATATCCCAATCAGTCCAAAGGGAAACTATTAAAAAAGAGTAATCACTTGAAAATAAACACATTTATAAAAAAATCAAAAGTCATTCCTTAGGAAGAAAGAATATGTTCTGAACATCTTACAGAATAATCTTCAGGAGTGGACTTTCTGCTTCTTTCTGTGCCACTTGGTGAATCTGAAAGGATTTCTTTATTATTATTATAACTATTGTTTTATTATCATTATTATTACTATTGTTTTATTAGTAGTACTAATAATTATTGCCATGTATACATATTAATGTACTTGTGTATATGTCTATAAAGTATAAGAAAATGTTTCAGAATATGCAATTATAACTTGAATTTTAGCTCCATTTGAAGCTTACTTTAGGTGAGGAATAGTTATTGATCTTGAGATAATGATGGTATCATGAGAGAAACACAAGAGGGACCTGAAGAGGTTAAGATACTATTTGCTTTAATTATTTCTATGTGTGGAAGAAAATACTAACATTTGCCATGAGACTTAGATATGAAAACTAAACTTATCCAATTTTTCAGTTTCTGACCATTGAGTCAATTCAATATACAATTTTGATAATCTGATTGAGCAAATGTATGAATTTCCATGACAGTCTAATGGTAATCTAAGTGAATATTCACCAGTATTTATAAATTACTGAAGCAACTACAACCTGCATATGCAATGTCTCCATAGATGTTTATAAGTGTTTTTTTCTAATGTTGGGGATTGAACAAGGGTTTAAATGTACTAGGTAAATATTCTACCGCTGATCCATATCTTGGCATATATATTAAAATCCATTTTACTCATAATTAAATTATGATATGAAACAAGAAGTTATCCATGTTGGAATATATATAAACCACTTTTGAGAAAACTACTGCATTTTTCTTAATATCTCTATTACATGAGAATAGAAATTCATTCCAATAAAGCTATGTTGGGGAGTAGATTTCAAGATTCATGAAGTTTGCACTTGAATACTTGTAATTGGCATCCAAGGACCTAGTCACCAGAGGTTGCATTTTGGGCACACCAAACACATGTGGATAAGATAGGGTAGACTTCATGCTGACTGCTGGCTGTGGAGGCCATCTCTTATAGAATGGTATCAAGGAAACTTGCTCACACAGTCTGTGATTGCTTCAGTTTTTCATCAGTAAAGTGATACTCGGATCTATTACCTTTTGTGAGGATCAGATACGACAGCATAGATGAGGTGGTTTGTGATATATCACAGGGCAATAGAGCAAGTAAAGGAATAGTTATGAATAGAAATCTTGACAGATAGAAATGAAACTATAAAGTAACACTTTTGTGTCGATTGTGCTAGTAAAAATGTCAAAATTTCCCTTTATTTAGAAAAGAAAAGAAACATTTGGCCTTGTGGAGAAAAATATCCGAGGAAGGAAATGTTTTAGTCATTGTGGAAACAGAAAACACCCACAGCCATTGGAGATACCTAAATTAAACAGCTTTGTGTGTGTGTGTGTGTGTGTGTGTGTGTGTGTGTGTGTGTGTGTGTGTGTTGGTAGTCCTCAAAACCTAAAAGTAAAACTCCAGAACTCCTATAAGACCCATCTATACCATTATTTGAATAAAGCCATAGGACTACCACCACAGAGAATGTACACCCATATCATTATTATTCACAATACCAGGAAATGGCGTCAGACTAGATGACCATAACTGACAGATAATGAAAATATGGCTGATACACTCAACAGAATTTCATTCATCTGTAAAAACAAAATTACAAGAAGATGGGTAAAACTAATTATACCTCATGTACTTTCTCTAGTTTTTAATTTTTATGTAGTTGTATTCATGTACAAGTGAACAATGATAGTGACCAGGAAACTAAAAAGGGCCCGTAGAGGAAGAAAGAAGGTATCAGACTGGTAGAAGACATGTGATAAGACAGTGAGATCAGGAATACTGGAACCCAGAAGGTTATAAACAGAGTCAAGGACAGGAGGATGGGAAGAGAGAATCAATCTCATGTATGTACAAAAGAAAATGTGAAACATCCATATAATAACTGCTAGATTTCAGAGATGAAAATATTAATATCGTGTACTTAAATTAATCAATTCATTTAAGAGATCACAAATAAAAATCTAAGAATATTTGTTTGAATAAAATGACTTGTTATCCATATCATATTATTTAAAAAGCTAAATACCTTATTTTTTTTTCAGAGAGTTTAGACATTTCAAAATTTAGAACTGTTCTCTGACCCTAGGAATACTACAGAAGCATCTATAATGTCTCACAATTTACCCCTGTTTCATTCAATACCCAGTAAAATGCCTTGAAAGATCATTTTTAGAGTGAATATGTGAAGGTTTAGAGTTTCTCAGTTACCTACTCATAGCCACACGGGCTGTGGAAAATGTAGCCAGTCTTTCCTGGCCTTTGCTTTCTGATTTTACCTCATTATGCCATTCCCACAATTATATGAAAATAATATGCCTATTCTATTGAGTAAAGTACCATTAATTGAGGTAAAAATACTTCATAAACACTAAATTAATACTAGCTGTATACTGATATATAAAAGTTTAATGTATAAGCTCCTCACATCAAACTGCGATATATAAATATATGAATTTGTTTGTTAATATGTTAATATGTAATAATATTCCCTGTTATGTTTTGATTGTTGTTCTGGTGTCACTTGATGTATGCTTCATTCAGTGACATTTTAGCTTCAAGAACTACTGAAAAGTTAACTGGAGCCAAAGAAATTTCCTATAAATTATGTACATCACACAGCCATGGAAGCAAACATTGAAGACATTAAGATTCTTTTTATTCTTCAGAATTGTAAATGTTGTGCCCACTGGGAGACATGCACTCATGCCCATGGTGTTATATAACTGACACTCCAGTCTTCTGGAGATCACACTGATATTTATGCAAAATCTTCAAACAGTGCAATTTGTGGTACATGGTATACAATATATGTCCAAACAAAGTTACCAAGACGGAACCTTGGAACACTCCAGTACTCTGCAAAGGAGTTGTTTCACCTATTCTTTAGCTTGGCATGTTACCAGTGGGGTGTGTTAATAGTTCCAGCAATGAGAGATGAATTGTGATGATCACAAAAGAGGCAGATTGTTTAAATCTCATTGATAGGTTCTGGAAGTGTGCCCCACATATCTTTTTGCTGAGAAGTATGTGTAGCCATGTACATTTCAAACAGCATGAATAGGCATTTGAAATGTGTAACCAAAAGATGTCTATGACCTGTTTGATGTCTTCCTAAAGCTTGTTTGGTGTCTCTCTAATGTAGCCATGTCACAATCAGCTGAGAACTTTTACCATCACCCTATTCCAAAACTAAAGATGCTCACTGAGGATGTAGTCAGTGAAGTCAGTTTCTTAAAGGTTTTGTTCAGTGTTTGAGAACTCCTACAAACCTCAAATACATATTTAGAAATGCAAGGAAGCAGTTTAATGGATTTACTTAGTTGATAAAGTCATTCACCAATAAAAAAGTGTGGCACAGGGCCCAGAACAAGTCTACAGTTAGTATGGATGCCATAAGAATGAAGAATGGCCAAAGGGACAGTTGATAAGTGGACATTAGCCCCCAAACTTGGAATACCCAATATATAATTCACAGACCATATGAAACCAAAGAAGAAGGAAGACCAAAGTGTGAATGCTTCAGTGCTTCTTAGAAGGAGTAACAAAATACAGGAAGAAATATGAAGACAAAGTGTCAAGGAGAAACTAAAGGAAAGGCCATCCAGAGACTGTCCCACCTGGGGATCCATGCCATATACAGTCGCCAAACCCAAATGCTATTGTGGATGCAGGGAAGTACTTGCTGACAGGAGCCTGACAGAGCCTGATCTCAGGCTGTCTCTTGGGAGGCTCTGCCAGAGCCTGACAAATACAGAGGTGGATGCTTGCAATCAACCATTGGACAGATCATGGGGTCCACAATGGAGAAATTTGTAGGCCGCAGCCCTGATTCGGCTGGTCAAGATGGCGCTGGCTTCCGGTATGATCTACTGGTAAACAAGTGCACTGCTCATGTGATCACCCTTGGGCCAACTCAGTTTGGCACCAACCCCACCCGAGTGGGGATATGCTAATGAAACACTGCAATTCTGACCAATCGCGCACCTCCACGTGCATTTCCCTCCCCCCACCACCACCAGGGCTGAGCATATGAGCATCTCGCTCTGGGTGTTAAAGGTCCCCGGGTAAATGATGAATGAAGTGCTTCAATAAAGGTGTTGGAAAGGATCTAGTTGCTCACGTCTTTCCTTGCTGGTTGAGGGGGGGCGTGACAGAAATTGAAGAAGGGACTGAAGGAGCTGAGGGGGTTTGCAGCCCTGTGGTGGGAGCAACTGTGTCAAGTGGCCAGATTCTCCAGAGCTCCTGGGGACAGAACCACCAACCAAAGAGTACACATGGAGGGACGGATGGCTCCCACCATGTATGTGGCAGAGGATGGCCTTGTTGGACATCACTGGGAGGAACATCCCTTTGTCCTATGGGGGTTCAATGCCCCAGTGTAGGGGAATGCCAGGTGGGAAACCAGAAGTGGGTAGATGGGTCTGGGTGCACCCTCATAAAGGCAGGGAAGTGGGAAGGGGATAGGAGGTTTCTGAAAAGGAGACGTGGAAAGGGAATAACATTTGAAATGTAAATAAAGAAAACATCCAATAAAAAGAAAAGAAAAAAAAAAGAGAGACAGCAAATCTTTGCCACATTGCCTGGTGAGTCATCAGAAGAGCTAAGAATCAATTTGAAAGTCTGGTGATTATCACAGTAAAGTGATTTCTGACATTTATATGCATATATATATGTGTGTGTGTCAGAATATATATATATATATATATATATATATATATATATATATATATATATATACATTCATTATCTGCCATGATCATTTCTGACTAGCCTCCCTCTCAGAGATGCCATCAAATGATTTCCTTATGGTAACAGAGTTGTTAGATCCAGGTCTGCCTCCCTTTAATGTGAGTTTTGCTATATAAGTGTCTGAGAGGATAGGAATGCAGGACAGTTTTACTGACTGTGCACAGTCACTGTGGACTTTCAACTGACTAGTGTCATAGAGAAACAAAAATTGGAATTTAATAATTATACTGAATCTTAGTTTATTATAATGGGAATTTCAACAATTACATATAGATGCAGCTTTTCATAGTTTAGCATGTCTGGAAGTATCTAATCATCACACAAGCACTGAAAATACACATTTTAGTTACTTTTCTATAGATATAATAAAACATATGACCAAAAGCAACTTGGGGAGGAAAGGCTTTATTTCAGCTTATAGTTTCACATCACAGTTCATCTTTGAAGGAAGTCAGGAGTCAGGACAGGAGCTCAAGCAGAGACTATGGAGGAATCCTTCTTATTGGCTTGCTCTCCGTGGCTTACTCTGCTGGCTTTTTTTTTTTTTTTTTTTTTTGTAGCACCCAGTACCACGAGCCAAGTGGTAGCATTACCCACAGTGGGCTGTATACTATCATATCAGTTGTCAACTAAGAAATGCATTACATGCTTGCGTACAGACCAGGCTAGAGAGGTGCATTTTATTATGAGAGTCTTCCTTTGAAAATGACTCTGGCTTGTGTCAAGTTGATATAAAATTAGCCAGTACTATATAGTTTATGCTTCTATAGCAGTGTTTCTCAACCTATGGGTTGTGAGCCACTTGGAAAACCTTTATTTCCAAAAATATTTACATTATGATTTATAACAGTAGCAAAATTACAAATATGAAATAGCAACGTGAATAATTTTACAGTTGGGGATTATCACAACATGAGGAACTGTATTAAAAGGTCACTGCATTAGGGAAGTTGAGAACAACTGTTCTCTAGGTTAAAACCCCAACAGAAATAATCTATAGAAAACTAAACAAATTAGGACTAAAATTGAAATCATGGCATGATTATACAGATAAACAGATGACTGTTATATTATAGTTAGAAATAATAGTAGGTAGAGATTTATACCTTCATAGGGGAAAGGAAAACATAAAGTCAAAAGGCACAGTGATAACATACTAAGAACATTAATTTTTATAGTGTCCTTAAACCATCAACTCCCTGAACTTTCAGGTCTCCTTATTTAGCTTTGAATTCATGGAAGAGGTGAAGGCACAATGGAAATAGCCTTGCTTCATTAGTAGTAACTTTTTTTTAAAGAACAGTTGAGTCCAAACCACAGCAGTCTGATTGCCAGAGCCTGGGTACATTCCCAGAGAACGCATGTGTGGAGTACAATTGAGTGTTTATGTGGATCCGACATGAACTACAAATGAGAGCATAGAAAAAAATCAGTGCTCAGTTATCTTGCCTAAACATGTTGACACACCTACATTAAGGAAAAGTTGAAGTTGAAAAGGAAGATCACTTTGAGGAGAATGAATTTCATTCAAATAAACTAATTCTGACTCCAGAAATACAGGCAAGAAGCTGTGGAGCTGAAGATGAGTCAG
Source organism: Arvicanthis niloticus (assembly GCF_011762505.2). NCBI lineage: Eukaryota > Metazoa > Chordata > Mammalia > Rodentia > Muridae > Arvicanthis > Arvicanthis niloticus. The sequence goes on from NC_047661.1 coordinate 133,789,096, forward strand.
GTTGTCTTGTGGAAGATGGCAGTAACTTCTTAAGGAGCAAGAATCAGCAGTGGTTTCAGAGAAGAAACTGTTTTACATTTCTGTATCATGTACCTTGAGAACCAGCATAGTGGTACATTTTCCCCAACTTTTAAAATTAATCTTTCATTTTCATTTATTTCATTTTTTGTTTATTATTTTATCTGTCCATATGTACAAAAGGGCATGGCAAGTAAACATGTACACATGCAAGTGAATACCAGAAGTTAACATTTGAGGTCTTTCTTGATTGCCTACTAAATAAAGCTTTAAGACAAAGCTTTTCACTGAACCTGGATTAGACTAGAAAGACTGGCCAATGAACTCCTGGGGTCTATCTGTCCATGTTCTGAATAATATGGGAATATATTTTTACTTTGGTTCTTGGGATTTGACCCAGACCTTCATGCTTGCGTGTTAGAAATTGAACTATTTCTTCAGCTCAACCCTTATTTCCCTTTTAAAAATGATAGAATAGACAATCGATAGGTACCATGAAATAATCATGAAAATCTATATCTTTTGTAGTAAAAGAAACCAGAAATCAGAAACCAGTGCTAGAATAGAAACAGTATATAATTTTCTCTGCAAACGTATTAAGCAAGTGCACCATGAAAAACCTAAGATGAATAACAGTAACATATCAAGTCTGAGTGTGAGTTTTGACCTTGCTATAACACACTGACCTCAGAAAAAAAAACCTCAGAATTTGAATCTTGTATTAATTTTTCCTCTTCTATGTTTTAGAAAAGATTTTGTACCTTTTTGTTTATCTAGGTAATAGCACTGTATAATGGAAGGCTGCTATTTTTTATGAATGTGTCTTGTAAACAAACTGGGTAGCACAAGAGATAACAAGCTTCCCCTTTAGTGAAGTTCTAACAAAATGACTATTTAACTTGTATGAGATTTAGAAATATGCCCAGCAACTAAATCATGAAAGATTATATACTTGTCATAACTTAGGTATCATCTGTGATAATTTAAGTGTCATGTTTTGAGTGGTTGGTATTTATGAGTGATACACCAAAAGCCATCAGAGCACAGACTCCTCTCTTGTCATAGAAGCTCCAGTGAACTTGCTCTTATCCCCAGCTAACCTGGATCTCCTGTCTCAGGATCCTATGTATTCATCCCACTATGGAGTTGGAGTTGGGCAGAAGTCATATCTGATGTACTTGGCCAAACTCATCAAAAATGGTGTATTTATTTCAAGATATTTAATGAATGAATGAATGAATGAATGAATGGTATTTGATATAAACGTTTGCTCCAGTACAAGGCTAACATGTCTATGGTTATATCTCTACACAGTCTCATAAGGACTCTTTGAGGTCAGTGTGTTATAGCAAGGTCAAAACTCACACTCAGACTTCCTGCATCTTGCAGATATGCAGATTTGAAAATGCTAGAAGATGAAGTTCTTTGCTCTCATTCACATTACTTAGCCTTGCTGTGGAGCCTTCTGTCTTAGAGAAGAAAATAATATTGCATGTGGTAACTGCTTAGACATAGAAAAATACATGCTGAGACTACAAAATATTAATTTCTTGAAGAAAAATGGAGGCTGTTGGCATCAAAGAATAAATGCCATTCTTTTGGAAATGTACAAAAATATGTCAATAATACACCATTACCTAGAATATAAAGGATGTCAGTCCTTATAGTCACATATACATTAAGTTCTGCCTTCAAATCCCTCCCCTTTTGGGAAAAATTTTGGAATCACAGGCCAGTGGTCTGTCTTTGTACTCGGAACCACTGGAACAACATTTTGGAAGTTGTTTTTTTTTTTTTTTTTTTTTTTTAGAATTTTGCATATGGTAATGACCACTTCCAGCAAAGGTATTATATATTCTTTTCAGGTAGACAGACCACCGTGGCAGCTAACCTAGTGAACAGTCTGATTGCCATGAATAAAAGGCAAGACAATGATCCAGATCACACTGATAAATTCTAGGACTTTTCAGATCATAAAATACTTTAATTTCAGTATTTTATGAGGAAATAGAACATGTGGTCTCCTTCACTAAAAAAAAAAAAAAAAATAATCACAATGCCTCATTTTTTTAGGAAGATGGGTTTCTGGGAAAGCCTGAATTAAGTCTCCATTTAAGAATCAGTGAACACTGTAGTACCCTGAACAGCTCTGATGGACTTTGTTTGTTTAAGATCAGGAACACCTCTAGCAACAAGTCAAACCAAGCCAATGAAAAAAAAAATCCTCCAGACCTTTTTTTTCTTCATCCTAATATTTTGTGAGAGTGCTAGGAAATACCAGATACACAGTAATTTTATCTGCAGCATCTGTGCCTCTTACTTCCTTTTCAGTTCCTTCCCAGGGGTAGGAATAACTTGCTATTGATGCTCTTGAGAAAGATGAACACATTCTCTGTTTTAAAAAGTCAAAGCTTTTCTGCTGATTCTTGCTCCCTTGAGGCCTTTCAAGTTGTGAGATTTTTCTGTTACACTCTGAGGCCTTCTGTTTCATTCAGTCTGTACAATTGCGTCCATAACTCTTCTTTGTCTCTTTTTTTCCACTGTGGTATTTGATCCCGAGTTATCTTTGCTCATTTGACTGAATTTGCACAAATATGACAGACTCTTGTCTTAGGTCTTTACCCTTGCAGTATTCTTTTGTTGAAACGCCTTCATGGTCCATTTTTATTTTTCATTTTTTTTCATTTTTATTGGATATTTTATTTACACTTCAGATGCTATCCCCTTACCCATTCCCCCCCTTAGAAAACCCCTATCCCATGCCCCCTTTTCCTTTTTGCACTTATACATTTTTTTAAAATGTTAATCAAATGCTTTATAAGTTTGGTAATGCTCAATCAGAGGTGTAACCCACTACCCAACCTAGATATATCAACTATCTTTGACTGGTGGAGATACGTGAACATCTGCCTCCCTGTCTCTCCCTCTTTCTCTTTCTCATCACCTAGCTTCTCCTCTCCTTCTTCTCCTCCTCTCCTTACTCCTTCTCTTCCTTTCAGTACTCCTCCCATCTTAGTTCCTCCTACATATTACCCTTCCTGTTAATATAAAACTTTTCTCTCAAAATACAATTAGAGCATAATTATGCCAATTTGTACCAGTGAGGTACAAGATAGTCCTAATACCCAGTCCATCATTTTGTTGACTGACCAGAACCTCTGTCATCTATCCTAACTAAAACACTTAGTTCTGAAGCTGGCTTTTTCCTTGGCTTTAGAATGAATGTCAGCTGAATACCATCCACTCAAATCTTTTCTCTCAAGGTAAATAGCCAGGATTGGCTATGAGGCTATAAGTTTCCAGCCCCGTCAGAAATCCAGAATGACTGAGTTAACTATAATTGTGGGAAGCACAAAGCATAGCTTCTAAAGCTTAGCCAATTTATAGAGACCTATGAACACCTGTACACTCCCTCTACTACAAAACGTTGGAGCATCTGTTCTTCCGCCTTCTGGCCCAGAATTATCTGACAGTCCTTAGCGATGCAGAATTATTAAGGGCTGATTACTCTGTCTACGCAGATATAATCAGTCGACTATTCTGCAAGTGTGTCCTTTTCTGGACAGTAATTTGTCTGTAGGTGGAAAGAGGCAATTCTTGTCTAGTGGCTGTCTCACCACAACTGGAATAACTCCAAAGATGCTCAATTTCTTCTTAGAATTCAATAGAGGAAGCTGTCAGGAGCAGGTAGGACTCATGGCCAGAAGCTGGAAAGAACCCAGATGCCCTTCAACAGAGGAATGGATACAGAAAATGTGGTACATTTACACAATGGAATATTACTCAGCTATTAAAATTAATGAATTCGAGAAATTCTTAGGTAAATGGATGGAACTAGAAAATATCATCCTGAGTGAGGTAACCCAATCACAAAAGAACACACATGGTATTTACTCACTGATAAGCTGAGATTAGCCCAAAAGTTTGAAACAACAAAGATTCAACTACCAGACCACATGAAGCTCATGAAGAAGAAAGAACAAGTGAGGATGCCTAGGTCTTTCTTAGAAGGAGTAACTAAATACCCAAGGGAGCAAATATGGAGACAAAATGTGGGACAGAATCTGAAGGAGAGGTTGTATGGAGACCATTCCACCAGGGTATTCATTCCATGTGCAGTCACCAAAAATAGACGCTAATGCGGATGACAGGAAGGGAAAGCTGACAGCAGCCTAAGACTGTCTCCTTAGAGGTCCCCCAGAGTCTGACATTCCTAGAGGCAGATACTCGAAGCTAACCATTAATCTGATCAAAGGTTCCCAATGGAGAAGTTAGAGAGTAAACTGAAGGGTTGGTGGCCCATGAGGAGAGCAACAATACCAACCAGCCAGAGCTCCCCAGGATCTAAACCACCAACCTAGAAGAACCTATGGAGGGACACATGACTCCAGCTGTAGGGGAGGATGGCCTTGTTGGGCATAGGTGGGAGAGGAGGTCTTTGGTCTCATGAAGGCTGAACACTGAGTGTGGGGGATCTGAGGGTGGGGAGGTGGAGTGGAGAGTAGGTGGGTGCACACCCTCATAGAAGCAGGAGGAGGGGGGATGGAATAAGGGGTTCCTAGGTGGTGGGGGGAATGCGGTAAGGGGATAAAATTTGAAATGTAAATATTACATGCAATAAAAGAGGGGATAAAAAGAAAAGCTGTTAGAACCAACATCCTTAATAAAATGTCAGCCCTCTTTAAAAAAAAAAACTATCTTGATACTAAAATTTGTTTTGAGAATTGTATATTGCAGAATGATCAGCCTTGGTGTATCTACTCATCAAGCAAACTGGGCAGACCTGCTCAAACCTCTGAGGTCCTGGAATTCCATCTGGAGGCAGTGAAGACACAGCATCAGAGGCTTATCAATTTACTCTTCCCCCTACTCCTCTTTTAATATCTCAACGCCCATAATCAGCTTGAAGAAGCTAATGAAGAGTCAGCACCCCTATTCCCTTGGCTTGGAGACTAAGGTGGTAAATGTTGGGCTGTCTTTCTAAGGAAAAGTAGTGGTTTTGTGGGAATAGAAAAGATTAGCTAGGATTTATTGCATAGCCATAACCTATTAGTAGAAATCTGTACAATTGTTATCAAGATAAAGATATAATTTCTTAAATGGCACCAATTTACTTTGATTACAAATTTTAAGGTTTTCATTGGTACAAACTTCTTATTGATATAAAAGTGAGATGAATATTGTTACTCTCATAGGCATTATACCAGTATAACACATTTAGGAATACAAGGCTTAGACCCAGTTCTTCTTTAACTTTTTTAACAGATTTGAGATGGTTAGCCTATGAGTTAAGAGACTATAGCAAATTCATGGCTTGGAGTTTATTGTTAGGGTGTTTTCTGTTTTATTTAGAAATAGCTGAGTGGAGTTAACAGACAACAGTCCAGATTACCTTACATGGATAGTCGGTTTTCAAAACGTCAGAAGTCCACAGAATTGACGTGACAAACATTTCTGTATTAATGTTCACTGTCCATTTTTTAAGCTGTTCCTCTGTCAGTGGTGCTTCTCCAAGCCGCCACACTTCATCCACCACTCATTGTATCTTCCTTAATGCCTAGAGCACCAGCAACTTCTTGGTCTTCTCTACCAGGCTCTTTTTTAAAAAAAAAAAAACAAAAAACTTTGACCTCAGAGTCTATTAATTTCCAGCTTCATCTTTATCCTTTCAATTATGAATTTGTTTGCTGACTATAAAAGTCTAAATGTGCTTTACAAGTGAGTGTATAGTGATGTGGATACTGCTTTTATTTTCTTAACAAGAGAATGTGAATGTTTTTGAAAGATGATGGTCAATATGTTTATTTTTCCTATTGCTTTGTTTTATTTTGCCCATCTAATGTGAGGTTGTATTGTTGAGTATATAGAGGCTACAACATCCTAGTGAGCTAATTCTTCAATTGTGAAACAGTGATTGGGTACCCAGTGCTGCTCTTTGCCTTCAGCTTATTTATCTTGTAACACAAGGTACAATACTAATGTCCCAAGAACACTGTTCTCCCTACACTGGCCTTAAGTAAGAAATGTCTCTTGGAAAGAAATTATTGTCTTGTATTTTAAAGGTTTATTTATGTTTATTTTATCTGTGTGAGTGTTTGCCTACATGCATGTCTGTGAGCTATAGTAGTACCCAGTCCTGAGAAGGCCAGAAGAGAGTCTCAGATCCTCTTGAACTGGTGTGACAGGTAGTTGTTAGCTGCTATGTGGTTACTGTGAACTCCAGTCTTTGTAGAGAGCAGCAAGTTCTTTTGACAACTTTCATTGTCACCTTTTTTGTATTTGAAGTACATGTTTAAAAGTCAGTTTTAATCAGAATATATTTATAATTTATATTTATATTAATGAATTATTGACATTAGTTTGGACTCATGTTTCCTAGGTTATTTTGTATTCTATTTTCTGTTTAGCATTTTTTTCCATTTTCTGAGCTTTGTTCTTCTTTTCCACTTTATTGTTTTGATCTTGAACTTTCTTCTCATGTCTAGATAAACTTACATATTTAATATTTGCTTACTATTACTCACTGAATTATCTACTTTTAAAACCACTTTTCTTAGTTTTGAAGATCGTTGAAAGGTTTCTTTAAAATGAGTCAGGAGTTTTTTTTAAATGGGTACAGTTGTTGTTGATCTGAAAATGTTTACATTTTGTGCCTCTTACAATACCTCTGTGATGTGAAGATTCAACAAAGGACTATTGCACCTGATAGCCCATTGAATGTGCTGTTTCTGGCACCTGATAGCCCATTGAGTGTGCTGTTCCTGACATTGTGGCTCCCTGGTTACAGCTTCAATGCTAGTTGCTTCCATCAGCTCTGACCTCTGCTCTCCTCCCTTAAACACAAAGAAAGCAGCTTCCTGTTCTTGGAAGCTTCATGGATGTGTCATCCTGGCTTCATGCTTAATTTCCTCTTCCGTTTTAACAAATTCATCTGGTTATTTTTATAGACTCCATTCTCTTCTTGAAATTCAATGTACATTTCTTGAGACTCTTCATATCCGAACTCTTCGCACTATGACTCTTCTGATTCTTCCTTCTGTACACTGGTTCATGGTCAGGTTTATTGCAGTTGCTGGATTCTCAATGTATTTTGCGATTTTATATAATAAACTCATTTTCTCTCCTGGACACTCATCTTTATGGCCTTATTAAGGTTATGCTAAGATTTTTCTTTATTGTGACTCTTGGCTACTTCCTGATTTTCTAATTACTGCAGGATCTCATTTCAAAATATTTAAATCATATCACACGATTATGTCAGTTTCCATGGAAAGGTACTTGCAGAGGTTCACGCTGTTAGCTATGAAAATCACATTTTAACAAACAAATTCTCTTATCTTAATGGCACATATTTGGAAGAGATCAAAGCAAGCTAATAAAAATTATTTAAAATGCCACCTTGTCTGAAATATGAGGTTTTAGAGCCTTAGAAATGTTACGTGGATAAGCTGCCTGAGACTACATAGATTGTAAGACAGGGGATAGGATTCAGAGTTCATCAATGTCAAAGTTTCTAGCTGTAAGACTTCTCCTAGCTCTGGCTTTTTGTGTTATATTAGAATAATATCATCAAAAAATATACATCATCATCTACATCATCATCATCATCATAGCCTAAAGTAATAATCATGAAAAGCCTATAGTATTCACACAAAAGTGCTGAATTAAAAAAAATAGCACAAGATACATTGGGAAAAGTTAATTAAAGGGTGTATGAATAGGAATCAACAGATCCCTATCATTTTTAATATTAACTGACTAAAAGGACTCAATACAGTTGACAGAAATAATCTATCAACACACAAAACCATAAATATGTCTGTGGCTCCTGCAGAAAGCCTAAATTAGAAAAAGTCTAAAAGATGTTATAAAAAATGAAAACCTAGCTAGTTCAGCAGAACTATTTCTAGTCAAAAATTTAAATAGAAAAAAAATGGAATGTTCCCTCAGTATCTCTCTCTTGAATTTCTTCACTTGTTATACTTTTTCTATCTTTCTCTTAGCAACATTGTCTGTGGTTCTTGGCATGTCAAAAACATCTTGTGTCTAACACATTCAATATTATCCTTTAGAACATATTTCAGAAAATACATATATGTCCTTAGGTGGACAACACACCAACAAAGGAAGTTTCATAACTAGACCATATAAAGTACCTTCTAATCTTTCACATATATGTAGCATTTTTTGAAGTAACTCTACATACATAAAGTAATTGGTAATTCTGTGCAAAATATCATCTCTTCATACACAGTGCTATGGCCTGACTGATGAACTTCTGTCTTAAATGACTGGAACTTATGAGTTAGTAATTTCCTTTAAAATGATTATGCTTTTAGTCTTTCAGATTGATCCTAAGTAACTCAGTAACACAGAAATGCTGATGAGATTCAACCTAAGGTTTACAATTAGCTATGGATCTTTTAACGTTATAAACCAGTATGTTTTTGTTACTGGACATTTATTCTATTCTTTTATTTTCCCCTTTATTTATTTTTCTTCTTTCTCTTCATTTGCCTGCTATGCCTATATTGTTGTGAGACATGATGGCATTTGTTTTTATAGTTTTCATTGTGCTGACACGCCTTGTCTAGGATATTTTTACAACCATAGGCATTTTTCAACATTTAATCAGTCTTTGGGATGGACATGGTTATTGTACAACGGAAAAGCTTTGAAGAAAGTCTATGTTATAGTTAGAGGTCTATTTGAACTATAAATTTTGTTAAATAAACTAAGCAGAGTGTTGCTAGGAAACTTAAGCAATAAATAGATGAATTCATATTTTTAAAAACAATACTATTTTCCATTTATTTATTTCTGACTACTAAGGCAGCCAAATCACTTTTTGATATTTTATGCAACTGTTCTTGTTGCTGTTACCAAATCATTAGCATGTTGAAGAGGGACAATTTAGCCATGAGAAAGGGCTTGTCTCTAGCATTCTAGGTGCTAACTGCTTCTCTTTACCTCTTTTGTTTTCTAGATCAATGGCTTGAATTTTGAACATTTTTCACTTAAGAAATGAAAAAAATAGCATTTTCTTGAAGCATTAACTTAGACTTGTTTTTGGAATTAACTTTTTGGAATTATCCTTTCTAGTAAAATGGTGGTATTAGGGCTGGATCTGAAATATCCCCCAAGAAGTTACATGTTGAAAGTTTGGCTCCCATTGCTGTAGTTTTAAATATGGGGGGGGGGGCTGTGGAAATTGGTGATTAGATGAAGACTTTGGTCTTATTGACAGCTTTATCCACTAATGGATTCATATATTGATGACACTGTGGGCAAGTGGAGGAAATGGCAGGAAAAGTAGTTCATTGGAAGAAGCAGGTAACAGTTATGTCCAGGAATGGTGTGCCTGGCACTGTTATCTTCTCTCCTCTATCTCTACCACGTTCTGTACACACTTTTCAGGCTATGACAAGGTGAGAATATCCTTCCCAACCTTCCTTTCCCTAAGATTAAAAGCAACAGGCTGGCCAAACCCAGACATCTAAAGAATGATAACTTGTATAATTTTGGGGGAAAATACAGAAATGCTACTCTAACCAACATGATAAGGAAGAAATTAGATATATACTTAATTAGGGAGTTTATGTCCCCAAAAGCATGCTGGTATATACAGCCATTCTGACATTAGTGGCTGAGTGAGGAAATCACAAGTAAAATCCCAGCTGTAAATACATATAGGTGTGTCCAAACATATAACACCTTATCAGACAATCTGAAAAAATTAGTGAATTGGAGAGTAATCTATCTAGAAGCACCAAAGGGATAAGTCTGTAAATTATATCAAAGAATACTAGTGAATAAACAAATACTAGTAACTGACAGAAACCATGGACATTATCAGCCAAAATTCACCTGAAAACACAGGGAAAAACCAAATTTCCTTGATGAATCAAACTCAATTCCACTGTAAAGTCAGACAATAAAAACAGAAATAACACACTTCCTGTTTCTGGAGTATGCTTTACAGAAAATTTTATCTGTTCATCTTATATCAAATTATTATAAATAATTTCTAATATGAATACATAAAATTATTGTTATTAGCAGAATTATTCTACTAGGAAGTCTCTGAAAGTCCTTAGTCAGCAGCTGTTTGGAATTATGGGAATGATATGTTTCCTCAACTTTGATCCTAAAGTGGTGTTTTCTTCTACTTTGCCTTCATTATTCCTGTATGCCTTAGAAAATTATACAGATGCAATTTATAAAATATTCTACATCCACTGAGAGATATGTATCTGATTTGGGATATTTCCCATCACCAAGGTGAAGATTTTATTAGAGCTTGTAGTTAATTTGCTGTCTTAATTTGTTAAGATAATAAGCAGGTTCTTGAACATAAAATTTATTACCTATTGCTAAAGCATGAGAAGACATAGCATCTCATTTTACTGCTGATTTATAAATTCCAATTGCTGTCCAACTGGAATCTGTAAGTGGACCTCTAAATAGACTGTTCTGAGCTGTACTGTATTTTGTCAAAACTCACGTGGGAGCTTAAGTCCTGATGCTTCAAAATGTAATTGCTTTGGGAAGTAGGACTTTTAAGGAAGTGATCAAAGTCAAGCTGATTGGGTGATCCCTAGTAAAATTGATGGATGTAATTATGAGAAGAGAAATTTTTATATAAGGTAATAACAGAGCAATGTTTACAAAAACAGTACTGGTAAGCCAAGGAGAGATCTCAGGAAAAATCACACAAGATTTGTATTTCCAACCTCCCGAATAGAGAAAAAGCAATTTCTGTTGTTCAAATGTACACAACACTGTTATGACAGCTATAACAAAATATAGTAAGATATTATATAAAAGATATATTATATATATAACACATATATATATATATATATATATATATATATATATATATAATATCTGTACTTATTTTGTGCTAAAGATGAATTACTCTGTTTGCTGAAACTCTAAGGTTTGATTACAGCCAAGAGGAGGAGCCATTTTCTGAGCTTGCCTTTGCCGCTTTAAACTGAATGGGAGACAGTGATAACTCAACTCTTGACAGGTGGGCACATGTCAAATTTTTAGAAAATAAAGATTTTATTTAACTCTTAACCTCTTATATGGTTTGGAATCTTAGATTGATCTTTATTTTTTAGTTTTTTTAGATTGATTTTTAGTCACCTGCTGTGAATGAAGGGTTTGTTTTAAACATTGCACTGGCTGATTGTTCCTTCGAGTATCAAGAGCAGTACTTATCAAGGGAGTAAATTAAATATCTTACTAGGATATGATGCAGGTTAATCTAAAAAGGTCACATTAACAGTCCTCTTTCAATTAAAATTACTTATTGTCTTACCCAATGTTCTATTGCTTTGAAGATACACTATGAACATAGCAACTCTTATAATGGAAAACCTTTAATTTGGGCATGCTTATAGTTTCAGAGATTTAGTCCATTATCAGCATGGCAGTTAGCATGGCAGCACACAGGCAGACATGGTGCTGGAGAAGGAGCCAAGAGTTCTAGATCTGGATCCATAGACAGCAATAAGAAACCCACGAGGTCTTGCTTGGGTTTTAAAACCATAAAGCCCAACCCCAGTGACAAAATTCCCTCAACAAGGTCATACCTCCTAATAGGGTAATTGCCTGGTGATCATGCATTTACATTTATGAGCCTTTGGAGAGCATTCTCATTCAAACCACATTTATTCTGGAAGAAATTTTAACCTATTAATATATGTACTATAGTATCCATTGCAGAGATTTTAAGAATCCATGCTACTTGTCCTGTATCTGATAATTAAGTCTGAACTATTTGAATTAATAGTCTATGCAAAGAATCTAATAACAAATAAAAAATCCCCTAAGTCCCATAACAATAATCTTTGTTATGAAACTCATTCAAACACCTGCCTTTAAATTACAAACTCAGTTAGTGCTCAGTAAGCACTCATGAAACCTGAGTTAATTCACTCTATTATTATCTAGATATGTAATGCCTTTTAAAATGAAGAAAAGCTTACATTATAACTACCATACTTTATTAACAAAGACAAAGCAAATAACACAACTTGGTTAGGAAAATATCTATCAAACACTATTCAATACAATGAAGTCTAAGGCTTAATATTTCAGTTTCAATTAATAAGCTATTAATCAAAATTTATTCAAAAATCCTGATTGTATGAATTAAACATCTCATTAACTTTTCAGTCCTCTGTGAGGGTCCTTAGTAGATTATGGTTAGCATTTCACAGAAGAGGAAATACTTTCTTCTATCACAGTAGTGATGATATTGAAATTAGAATTCAGGTCATCTTGCTTCAGAACCTACATTGTTAATCCATTGAACTGCAATACATTTCCCCAAATGAAACTATACTGTCCTTATTTAGTGTATAAATGTTATCTCACTTAATCCTCAAAAACAACTTTATAATGTACCTGCCACCCTTTGATAAAAGCATTTTCTAGATATGTTTGAAGAACAAAATCACTGTAGTAACCTTGGTGAGGGCAGCATCCTTAACTTAGTATGTTGTATGGATGATGCTCTATCCTGTCTTATGGGTCGCTACCTGTACTGGATCAGATCTTCAGCTCCTTGATAGCAGAACTGGAACCATATTCATGACTATAGCCTCAATGTCAATCTAAGTGGCTCAGGAAAATTGAAAAATTTTAAAAATATTTATTTATTGTATGAGTACACTGTAGCTGTCTTCAAATACACACCAGAAGAGGGCATCAGATCCATTACCGATAGTTCTAAGCCACCATGTGGTTGCTGGGAATTGAACTCAGGACCTCTGGAAGAGCAGTCAGCACTCTTAACCTCTGAGCCATCTCTCCAGCCCGAAAATTGAAATTTGATTGAAAATAGGCAAGAGACATAAATAGAGATTCCTCAAAAGAAAGCACACAAATGTCCAAGGAGGTAATGGAAAAACCCTTCAATATCACTATCCAGCAGGTAAATTAGACTCCAACTGTGATGAGATATCACCTTCTCCAGTAAAAATGGCTATTGGCAAAATGACTATTTGAGATATTCATCCTGTGATACCAAATAAGAAAAATTTCCAGTTTTCACATGATATAATAGCTCACACCAATCTTTTCATAAGCAAGAACTTTGAATCCTTCCCCCTCCCAAGTATCTCAATGTATTTAACTCTATTTCTCCAAACACCACATTTCCACCATTAAACCTTAATACTTTTTAAATTAAAGATTCTATCTAGTAAATAAAAATACTAAATATAGCAAATGGGGTAGTGTATGCAGAAAACAGTGTCCTCTGTCTGGCAAGATGGTGAAATGGGCTACAGGAGTTGGCCACCAAGCTTGATGATCCGAGTTTCATCCACAAGGACAATGGGGCAGAAGAAGAGACTTGATATGGAAAAGTTGTCTGACATCCACAGGTGTACTGTGGTGTGCCCTCCACCAGTTTAATAGATTAATGCAATAAAAATTTAAAAAAAGAAATTGGACACTTGCTCATTATTGTTATAAATTTAATTATGTACATCCATATGAAAGCATTATGGCAATGTCCTATAACTGTTTGTTATATTTGTTAACCCATAGACATAAAACCATAGGGGATGAAGTCAGAACTTTGAAGAAAGATCATTCTGCTCACCCAAAATGTAATGCAACAATGGCCAACAGTCACAAATAGAAAACAAATAGGTGCCCTGTGGCTTCCCAATGGATAAAGAGTACATGACATGCACACAATGTAAAAGGAAATAATATCTAATCTTTCATAGCAATGTGAGTGGAACTGCTGATCATCTATTATGTTGTGTCTGAATCAGGCAGACACAGGAAGACAGACAGCACATGTTGTCATTCATACATGGATGAGATCTTTAAAAAGTTGATTTTACAGAAGTTTAAAGTATATGACTGTTACCAAAGACTGATGAGAGTGAAGACAGGTAAAGAGAGGTATATGTTGATCAATGGATACTTGGGTATGGTTAGAACATGAAGTTTTAGTGTGCTCCTTCACACTAAGTTAATATTGATAACTGAGAAGTTGAACACCTTAAAAGCCTGGAGAAACAAGAGTGAATGCTCCCTTGAAGAAATCATAAACATTATATATATATATATATATATATATATATATATATATATGTGCAAGCTTAAACATTATGTACTGTATTTACATATTTAAACACTACAAATTACTTCACTAATATGAATACTGCTGAATTTTAAAGTGTCGGTTATCAGCAGACTTAAGTTTGAGTACAGTAAATACAGAAAGGGGAAGTTGCCACTTTATTATAACTCTGTGTGTATATCCAGCATTTGATTATTATTTTTTTTTCTAGTTAAAAAAATTACATCAACTGGTCCCTCAGTACACCATATTATTATTATTTAATAGAAATTCAATAGTAGATTCTTACCTTTTTTATAAGTATGTATGTCCACTTACATACAAGTACCTGCACTGTAATGAGGAATCAGTTCAAAAGTCTTTTTACAAGGCCAACATGCAACCAGGGAATGTCAATCTCTTGATGTACCATGGTCTAGTTGGAAATCTGTGATCTGTCACATCCCTGTGGTTGGTCTTGTGTTTCTGTTTATGATCATTGGTTCCAAACTTAAGGTATGATGGATTCACTCACAGGAAGCAGCTACATTACATACAAAGTACACTTTAAATTATTTTCAGATTTTAGTTTGCAAATGAAAGATGAAATATCCCTCATTTACTAGGTAATGTACAAGAAAATGTTTGAATAATTTTGTCAATCTTCATAAAATTTGAAGATGTTGCTAGCTGCTTTACATAACTTTTCCATCAAGAGCTTCGAATTTGTTCTGGTGAATGCACCTAAATCCTTAAAAATCTATCTCCTGAGGATCTTGGAGTAGCAATGCAATCCAGTTCAGCCATACATCAAAGTCATTAGGGAACTCTGGAGAGGACTTTAAAAGGCTTGGTTGCTGTTCACCTTTTGAGTTTATCCTGCCTGTAATGGGGTCACAATGGCTACGTTGGTGGTATATGTAGAGAAATGAGGGCTTGAGTTAGTTTGGGGTGGTTTATATTCCTTACAGTTTAATGTAATCCATAACTTTAACAAATATCTTGGTTGTTAGAGTATTCAAGCATGTCTGTGAACTCCTTTACTTAACTCCATCAAATATTTATAAAGTGGTAATTTATCTCAACAGAAATCAGACCAAATTCATAGCTCTCTTAAGATGCCTAACATGTTCCAGGAATTAGTCTGCTAGTGAAAGAAGCCCAATTAGCTGTGAGATATAGAATACTGTGCCCTCCTGAGAAGGAAACTTAAGTCCCGATGTAGTTCCTTAGCAAATTTCCTCAAAACCCTGGCAAGTGCTTCCAGTCTCGATCATCTTGATAATTTATCATCAGTGTCTTAGTTAGGGTTTTTATTGCTGCAACAAAATACCATGAGCAAGGAGGAGAGGAAAGGGTTTATTCAGCTTACACTTCCACATCATTGTCAATCACCAAAGGAAATCAGGACAAGAGCTCAAGCAGGGCAGAAATCTGGAAGCATGAGCTGATGCAGTCCATGGCGAGTACAGCTTACTGACTTGCTCCTCACGGCTTGCTCACCATACCTTCTTATAAAACCCAGGATCATCAGCCCATGGATGGTGCCACGCACAATAGGCTTGGCCCTTCCTCATTGATAACACGACTTGAGAAAATGCATTACAGCTGGATCTCATGGATGCATTTCTTCAACTAAGGTTTTTTCTTCCCCGATGACTCTAACTTGTGCAAAGTTGGCACACACACAACCAGCCAGTAAAATCAAAATGCATTTGCTAAAATTATTTTTAGCAAATTATTTTTATTTCTGAGAAGTGGAACCAATTTTTCATTAAAACAATTTATCATTAATAAATGACAATTAAATGAATGGCAAGTGGTTGGTCACAGTTCCATTATGGTCTCAACTTTTCTTCCATGTGTTTGCTGCAGGGGAGTGTTGACACCACCCTTCACCTAACAGGGGCACTCATCCTGGTGAAAATGAACCTGTGGTACACCAAAGAAGTCAATAGACCAGAAGAGAGTTTCTTAGCTAAAGACAACTCTCTGTAACATAGAGGGATGATGAAGTCCACTTGTCATGTGCACTCCGAGATGCACTAGCAACAAAGACTACCAAGACTTCTTATCACAAACAGTTTTCAAAGGAAAAAAAAAAAGATCTTTGAGGAATTCAAGGGGCTAGGTTTATTACATGTCCTTTCTTTCCTGTATCTGCTTAAATAAAGATAAAGCCATCTTCAACTTACATTTTCATATTTTACCTTAATATTTCTATTGGCTTCATACATATAATTTATTTGGGTAAGAGAAAAACTGAGGTACACTAAGAAGTACCTCATGTGGTGAGGTACTTGGCATGTGGTGTGTGTGTGTGTGTGTGTGTGTGTGTGTGGTGGCTGTAGAGATGGCTCAACAGTTAAGAACACTGGCAGCGCTTGTTGAGGACCCATATTCAGATCCAGCAGCTCACAGCCACGCCACCTGTACGTTTAGTTCCAGGGTATCTAATACCCTCTTTTGGTTTCTGAAGATGTTACATGCTGATATGCATGTGCATACATGTAGGTAAAAACACTTGTAAAAGTAAAATAAAAGTAAGTAAATCTTTAAAAAAAGGTTTGCCTTTGGCCAGGAAGTTTGTGCCTGTCTTCACTTATCCTTGCTCTCCCTAGTTTCACTTTTTTTTTTTTTTTTTTTTTTTAATTTTTATTTTTTATTTTTATGATTTTTCTAGTTTTGATTCTTTCCTACTTTCCTTTGCTTATCATGCAAAGACAATTGTTTCATGGTTACCATGAGCTTACCTAAAGCCTCTCATAACCAGCTGCCAGTTTTATGTTTGTCAGAATCCCAACAGCAGTTTTAGTTTCAGCACTCTAGCCTCCCACTCATGCTTAGTTTCTGAAGTCACAATTTGCATATTGTATTCTGTGGTCGTTAGCATATTTTAGTTATAGGTGTTAGTTTACACTGTTTAAAGCTCATTAAATCCAAGGTTATTTATAAACCAGCACAGCATCTACCCTCACCTTTGTCTTGAGATCTAGAGTTCAGTGTTAGTTCAGGATGCCTTTCAATGTAATTCTAACCCAAAGAAACCTAAGTATCAGTTCTTGTAAAGCAATTTAAATGGAGACAAATGCCTTCAGGGTTCATTTATGTAGAAAATTCATTCATTAGTTTTTCTCCTTTCCTCTTCTCTCCTCTCTTCTCCACCCTTGTTTCTTAATTATAATATTCTTGGTAGGGTTTTTTTCTTTTTCTTTCTTTTTTTTCACTTCAAATATATCTTCTCCTTGTAACTACAAAATTTTGCTAGAAAATTTGTCTCTTACCTTATGAACTTTCTGTTTTATGTGATCTTTCATCTTTTTACAAAGTCCCTTTCTTGACTATAAAATTTGAGTCTTGTTTTCAGGATGGGTCATTGTCATTTTGAATCTCATGTCAGTCTCCTAGAACTGTTAGGATGTAGTTACTGTTCCACTTGATTGTATTTAATAAATTTTTGTTTTAATTCAATCTTTTTTATTCTTCTCACTTTTGTATGCTTTTTAATGACCACCTAAATAGGTCTTCATTTGTATTACAGAATCCTCTGCTGAATCTCCTATGTGTGAGCTTTTGAGTTCAGTTTTTCTGTTTCAGCTCATCCTTTTGTTCTTTCCTGTGTGTCTTGAGCCTTGTTCGAGGTCTTTGGTGCACAAACCACTCTTGCCATGGCTCTTCTGAAGTCTTCCTTGGATGCTTCATCTCTTCAATTCTTTTGACTAAGGATTTGGAGTCTTATTTGTATTTCAGGGTTATTTCTTCCCTGTTTTTATATGCCTCATATTTTTGTGTGGGAATCTCTGCATTTGAAAAAAAAATGCCACTTCTCCTCTTCTTTATACAATTTTTCATACATTGTCAATTTACTTTAACTCTGAAACTTTGGGAAGGATATGATTTGTGCAGGCCTAGGTATGCAAATTCTGAGTCTGTCCCATTTCCTTCTCAGGGACTTGCAATTCCTTTGCTACTTGTTGACTTTACTGCAAATTATTTGGTTCTATGTTGGGAGCTGATTTTAGCAGAAAGCAGCTAGATCATCTTTGCAGCCATCTGGAACCATATACCCTGACGAAAGATTTGGTTTTCAATAGCCTACAACAGCTGAAGCACACTCTGATATCCCACATATTTTGTGTTGCTGTTTACTGCCCCCAGCTGCAAGGCGCACGTGGCAGTCACGCCTGCAAGGCATGCAGTTCACGTGCTGTCCACGTGCTATCTATGCCATACATGCTTATAAGGCGCATGTGCTATCCACGCCTGCAAGGCATTGCGGTGCACGTGCTGTCCACGCTATAGACACCTGTAAGGCTTACATCATATCAACACCTGCAAGGCACGAGGTATCCACGTGCCTACAAGGCACATGGCAAAAGCGTATAAATACCTCAGAATTCCCTTCAATAAACGAGACTTGATCAGACTTTCTGTCTTGTCTCCATTTTTCGCGTCTCTTCCCCTTTATCCTCTCTCTCTCTCTCTCTCTCTCTCTCTCTCTCTCTCTCTCTCTCTCTCTCTCTCTCTCTCTCTCTCTAGACCCTGACCCTCGGACCGGAGCGGCAGCTTGGGCCAAGACACAGTGGCTGCCAAGCGTGGAGCAGAGCAGGCTGCAACATTCTGGCCCACAAAGCAGGGCAGTACAGGCCAGGACAGTTCTACAACAATGAACTCTCACTTTCCTTATTCTATGCAGTCAGGACATTTAAGCATTTTGGGCCTCCCATTCTGTGTCTTCAGTTGGAAATAAATGCCTAGACATGTGTAGACCTTCTGGAGTGCTGGACCATAGGGTATATTCTTCATTACCCTCTTTTGCTCAGTTTTGAGGAAGAATCCTCAAGTTGGATCCCCTCGGTGCTCAGGCCAAGACACGCAGCAGGCTGCAACTTATTCCTCTTAGTTTTCAAACCAAGGCATCAGAACTGTCAAGGATATGAGTAATTTCAATGAGACAAAATGGAAACCAATTTTGGGGAACACTCTAAAGAGTTGGAAGTTTTAAGGCACATTTCACTCTTTTCTTCTCCCTGACAGAAGACTGATTAGAGTCCTGGGCATCTTCACAGGATCTGATACCTGCTGATGACATGGCTCATCTTTCCCCTCAAGCATTCTCCTCTGTGTGCTTAACTGGGATGCTGTCACTTTTTAATTAAATTTTGAAAATCTCACAGTGATGATTCATTCCATATATTATTGCTAAATTAGTGTTTCAGTGGTGAACAAGAACTGAGACTTTGGATTCAGCCATTTTTTTTTCTGACATCAGTCCCCGCCACAATCATTTTGACTTATAAAAGCACTATTTAGTTAACTTAAGTGTCAATGTTTTCTAAAAATAACTTTGCCTGGTAGAGCAAGTTTAAATTTTAAAAAAGACCTTTGAGTTGACAGGTAAAGTTGGATTTTCAAAGTTCCATGCCCAAAGTGGGTGTATTGTTTTAATTTTAATTATGATTGTTTTCCTTTTGCATAAAATATGCTTTCCGCCTTCCTTTCAATTTTGTTAAATACACTATATTTAGTAGAATGTACATTTAAAATAATATATGAACAGTATGAGGAAACCATTAGGAAGTTACCATTGTTTTGTTTCATAGTTTATACCAAAGTTAGTTCTATTCAAATAGCAAATCTCAATTGTCACCTGTTTATAAGGAGTTGTCTTTTACCACTTGCATTCATAAATCCAAGACATACCAGGTTGTCTTCAGGGGGTAGTGATAGCATGATTTAGCTGAAGGTCTCAGTCTGTAACTCAAGAGTTCAACATCTGAACCTGTCAGCACTATTGTAACTTTTATATAAGGATAGCACTGCTTCTAGTGGCAGCTATAATGGGATGAAAAATGTAGGACGATGCACCTGTTAAATAAGGTAAGGTGGCCATAGCCAGAGTAATGATGCTTACAACATGTTCCCCAACTCTGCTTGAATATCTGTGACCATAAAACATCCAGAGTAAGTCTCAAAAAGAATTAAAATCTTCTCACTGTAAGAAATTATACAACAGTCTAATAAAAGGACCCAGTTGTTAAAGGGAGTAATTGAATACAAATTCAAAGGCATAGGCATCAAACATAACCTAACTTTCCGACAGTCCAGTATGTATATTCTTTTTAAAAGTGCTTATTTTTACTATTTTCTATGTATGACTGTTTTGTCAGTATGCATGTCTTTGTACCTTGTGCATGCCTGGTTTTTAGAGAAGCTTGAAGAGGGCACTGGGCACTCTAAACTGGAGTTACCGTTGGGAATGTGGGTGTAGGCTACTGAACCTGGGTCCTCTGGAAGAGTAAATAGTGTTGCTAACCACTGAACTGTCTCTTTAGTTTTTCACCATGAATATTTGATGAATGTTCTATAGCTGTATAAAACAATGTATTCCTGTGTAACAAATGAGAGATGCCATTGCTTTTTGTGTATGAAGAGACCTTTAAAGAATGTTCAAAAGTGTTTAAAAGTAAGTCTACTCTCTATTTATGAGGAATAAATGAGATTTATAGTAGGATACAGAAAAATAAAATTTCCTTGAATAAAAAAGTAGAGAATAAATAATGAAGTGATAGTGTGGCTGTGTTGTTTTCTCCTTGGCAGACAGCCAGCAAACAGTAAATTAACACTTGTCTTGAATATTTACCTTATGCTGATGGATTCCTTAACTGCATCTGGAGAGGTTTTGTTTATGCTTGCCTGCCATGATTCATGAAGTTTTCAAATATGTGAAATCCCACCTGGGAGCCTGAGGCTCCTGCAGTTGTAATTAAGGCCAGGTATCTTTCTGAGAAAGCTGTTTTCAACCCCTTCCTTTATGGTAAGCATTCTATACCAGCCTGGCAAGTCCCTGGCAATATCTACATTGCTTGCAGTATTGTCAGGGGGCAGTTTGTAATTGCATGAGGTTGGTTTAGAAGTTTGCCTATGTGTGGGGCGAAATGGGAGGGTTTTGTTTGTTGGTTTGTTTGTTTTTACTTAGCACAGTGTGGTATTCAGGTCTTGTTGCCCTTTGATTGGCATCATACCAGAACTAAATTTCTTCCTAATCCCACCTTTAGTTTCTTCTGATTGCATCTTTAATGATGTCCTTGAACAATTTCTTTAACATAGGAAAAGATGCATCTTTATTTAAAAGTCTCAATAGTTTTGTGCAGTCTATATTTAATTGCCTTCTGTTTAGACATATACCTTTGAAATCTGATACTCTCCTCCTTCCCTGCATTGTTGAGTTTGATTCATACATCTGATTAGGGAAAGTACATTCATTACTTTCTTTACTTCACAAACTTAAAACGAACTTCCCGCCCCGCCCCCCGCTTCTAAATTGAGGAAATAATAATCAATAATTTTATAGAACTTGTCTTCTAGGTACTGTTCTAGACATTTTTATAAGAGGAAATAATTACTGTTTTTCCATTTTACAGGTGGTTAAAGTGAGGCACAGGTGACAAAGCAGCTGGTACAGCATTGCATGACTTAATTCATTAGCCAAGATGTTGACGTGTATACAAAGCAGGTTGAGAATCCAAGAACAACCAGCAATATTGACAACAAATCTTTACTTCTTTACAAATACACCTTTGCTTTTGCAAAGCAATATTTTCTCATCACTTTCCACAGATTTTCTAGAATCCACAAAATTACGTGATCTGCCCACTTACACAGACTTGCAAATGTACTCTGAACTGTTTAGAACACATCTCATCACTTATTTAACCAGGTGTCTCAGAATGTTGGTAAACAATGACAAACCCCCAAACAACAGCAACAATAAGTCAAGCATTTTCCATATAAACTCACAGAGAAACTGAATATAGGGGAAATGTTGATGGAGGAGAGGGTGTTGCTGAGAACCAACATCAAACAGTTCATAGCAGTGGAGGGCACTCTAAGGTCTAATGAATCTAGACTGGAAGAAAGGGATTTCTGAAGTCCAGGGGGTTAATTCCTTGGTTAGAGGCTGAAACCAGAAGTCACCATGGAGAAATAGCTGCCACTGTGTCACCCTTGGTGGCAGGGAATGGGAGTGACCTGCTTTGCTCTTTTCAGTGCAAGTCTTCCTTTGGGTAAGTTCATCTGGAAGCCAGCTAACCTGCCTTGCCCTCCAGCCTGCCTTCCTATGCAAGGCAGAAACTCCCTGACACTTCTTACATTCTTCCCTTAAATTGTATTATTAAAATTTTGTAACTTTGCAAGCATTGTTTTCTAATAAAATCAGTAATAATTACAATCAATTAAGGAAACTGACACTAAGTGATACACATATTCCTATGTGGATTTGTCTGGAATCTCTGAGATATGCCTCAATTTTCTTTCCATTAGCTGTATTTATCTATCACATTTTCCTGTATTAAACTAGTATTTGGTGTAGCTCCTAACATGTAGTGGGAAACATAATTAAAAAAATAACAACATGGAATTATTAAAGCTCATTGAAATAAATTTGAAACAAGTATTATATAGGTAAACCTTCTAAAATGGCACATTAACTAAGTGATTTTCATTTGTGTTTAGAAAAACCTATCTAGACATCAGCTGGATTTTATGTATGAATATGTGGCTTGCATTTGGCTTGATAGAGGGGCCAGGTGACTTTGGAAAAGAAATAAAAATTATTATTGGTTTACTCCAGAAAGATGAAAATAGTAAGATAATAATGTAAGTAGTAGAATGAGAAGAATGCTCATTAAAACTTCAGATCGTTTCTCAAACATATCTTAGCAGATGAAAAAGCATCTATTGCAAGTTGTATATTGCAATAAATGTATGAGCTTATACAAACAAATAACAATTCTTTTTGGTACTTACAAAATCAAATTTGGATCACGTGATGTGGGCTGCCCACATGTTTCTATATCACATGCACTTTAGCTGTCATCCCATTCAGGGTATGATGTTCAGTAGCATCCTGTGCTCCTTTCTTTGGTTGCCTGGGCAACTAACATGACTTCCAAGATCTCAGCATGACACAGGCACTACTGTAATTCATTTTACTCAAAATTTAAAATTTAATGCAGCATCCTCACAACACTTAGTATTTTGCAATTTAGAACAACAGAGTAAAATCACATTCAATTTTCTTTTAAAATTTCAATGAAAAAATCAATTCATTATTGATATTTATCTGATTTAATACCCAAGCTAGTTAGAACCTTTTATAGTACCACTCCCATAAAACTTGGCCTTTATTTTTTTATAATCTTACAAAGATATTGTAATTATTTTGCATTTTGTCTTCTGTACAAGGTCTATTTACTCATTAACTATCAAGTTATTTGTTATATAAAACTTTCTAAAAAGAAAGTCTCCTGAAGTGGCTGAGAGCTTGGGTTGAGGCATTAAACTCCTGTTCACGGAGAGCTGTTAAATTTAGATTAGCCTCGTAAGCCTACTTAGCTCTTCATGCCTCTGCATCTCATTTTCCTGAGCTATAAATTTGAAGAATGATTTAAGATATAAGAAACTTTTCAGAAGGCCAAATAGAGAAAAGAAAGATGGGTGTTTATTGAAAGTTAGGGTGTATAAAAATTGAATTTTAAAATGAACCCACAGAATGGAAAAGCTGCTTTGTGTTTGTTTGTTTGTTTGTTTGTTTTCTTCTTGAACTGAAGACTTAATTCTGTGATCCTGACATGCATACGAAGGCAGGCTGTGCAAGCCATAGGGAGCAAGACAGTATGCAGCAATACCCCATGGCTTCTGTTTCAGTTCCTACCTCTCAGTTCCCACCTTGACTTCCATGGATGATAGAGTATGAGATGAAATAAATAAACCCATTCTTTCCCAAGTTCCTTTTGGTCATGGTCTTTATCATAGCAATTAAAAGCAAACTGGGACATAATGGCTCTGTTTTTTCCTTTATTCTGGTAATAAATGATAAATTAATTTATAATCTTCTAATTGGTACACATAAATAGTGATACTCAGATAAATATCCCCTGTACATGATACATTTTCCTTTATTTATTGCTAGATTCAGTTTGATAATATCTTTATTTTTTGTGTTTGTATAATTGTCTGTTCCCTAAACAAGATATTTTTTTACTAACCTTTTCTTATAATATCACTTATCAGGGTTAGTTGAGAAGTACTTTCCTATTCATTTGTTAAAGAGCTGGCACAATATTAAAATTATTATTTATATTATTGATATTTGTCTATCATCTATCATCTGCCACCTTTATCTTCTATTTATTCATATTCATACATACATACATATATACATACATGCAAACATGCATACGTATATACATACATTCTCGAACAGGTTCTCTGTTTATGAAGATGTCTGACTACAGTGACTAACTACCGCAGGTCTCATGAAGTTCTCAGTCTTTCTGTTCACCTAATCACATAGCACTTTCTTCATGTATTATTCTATAAAGTACATATTTTTGAACTAATATAAATTCATCAAGAAAAATCTGGAAATGTAGAGGCCTTGAGTTTGAGTATTTTTCAGATTAATTTTATCAAGAAAAAGCATGAAAAACATAAAACTTGGAGAGACCCTTCATGAAGAGAGCCTCTGTCTTATCTAGTTCTTTCTTTCTAGTCAAAATTACTTACTTTTGTGTTTCTTTTTCTTCTTCCTCTCTATTTTTCTCTTTTTATGGAACCTTTCAGAGATTAATAACTTTTTAAGTACTATAATATAGTGAATTGCTGACACAACATTTCAAAACAAGATTTTTTAATATTTTTGTTCAGAATTATTTAAAATGAAAATGCTGATTTCCGGTCTGGGCCCGAGCACTGAGCGGACCACCAGCAGCAGCTCTGCACCCAACCTCACAAAACCCAGATGAAGCAGGGCTACCAGGAGCTCTAACCAGGGAAGTATCTCAGTATGTATGTATATACAAATACTGATAAATAAAGTGTTTTGGGGGAAAAAAAGAAAATGCTGCTTTAAATTTGGTTTCTAAATCAATGCAATATTTTAATGTTGTTGTGCTATTGATAGTATATCTCACAAGCATGGCGCTGATATCTGCCTAGCTTCTGGCAAAAGTTTCCTGGCTGTACAGCCTGAGGAGGACACACCCGGGTAGTTTGAGCACTCATGCCAAGTATAAATCAACTCTGTTTATAAAGCCAATAATGTCATCACTTGGTTTCCACTCTTGACCTATCTGATCATAATTTCTCCAAAAGTCCTCACCTTTAATAACATAGGAAGTTGGATATTGTGCTTATAGGAGACAAATCTTGAGAGTACACATTTAAAGGCTACTACCTGTGAGTATATCAAAATACACATACATATTTTCAAAATCAATAGAAAAACAGTAAAAAATATATTTGAATTTTATACTATACATATAAAAGGTATAAAATAAGCTATTTTTGTCGAAGTTTTTAGTACATATGGATAATGAATTGAAAGAAATATATTTATTCAAAAATTTTGGCAACTTTGATGCAGTGTTAGTGGCTTTATTACTAGAATGGCAAAGGTTTACACATTGTTTACATGGAAGACATAAAAAAAAAACTTGGCAGTTTGAATTTTTTCCATGAACTTTCCAATTTCTCTATTCACAAAAAATAAAATATTCATTGACCCTCTGATAATTTTTTTTTTGCTCTTGAATTATTTTGTCCTTTTCCCCATATTTGAAGATGAGTTAGTTTCCAGAAATCACTGGGTGTTTTGTTACATAGTAACAGAATATTGCTAAAGCCATGGTAGATATAGTGATACACATTAGCATTTCATTCCACTAACAATATTCAATTTTATTCTCTTCCATATTTGATGAACAACACAGAATGAGTATTAGTATATCATTTCACCATAAATTATCTGTTTCTTCATATCATAAATGACAGCACAGTAGAATTAACTTTGTGATTCATTCACCCAATTTTAATTAACTCAAAATTATAACTACTTCATATACAAACTTAAAATGCAATTTTTGTCTTTTTGGTATTACTTAGGTATAAGTAAAGTATCAATATTCAGTGTCCTTATGATGTGACTGTGTTCTCTATAGAGAACAGCACACAATAATAGTGTGCATGGCCTTGTTCTGGGTTCTTAGCTCCATGGTTCTTACCAATTAGGTACAATCACAGTGTTCACTGCTCTGTGAATCAAAGAGTTTGTATTATTTATGACATGTTCCTCCTACCTTCAGACTCATAGATTTCTTCCATAAAAGTTAATTGTGTTTTACTTATGTAAAAGAAGAATTTCAACTGCTGTTAACATATTAAAATTTTGATGTTCTTTGTCAGGGAAGACAATAGTGTATATTAAAGGCACGTCTACTTTGCAGAAGTGATTAGTTTCAACTGCTTGTCCTCAACTGCAAGGTCTCTTCTTATGTATACCAGATGGCCTCTGGACTTAAAGCTTCATTACATAGTGGTAATTATCATCAAGCTCTTACTGAATATAAAATATAATTCGACAACACTGTGTGACCATTATGTCTGAAACTTTGGGTAGCTCTTACTGATTACACAAGTTTAGATAGGCTGTACTACTTTAGAAACCTGAGACCTGTTATTGAAATGCCTTTGATATTATTCAGATGCTAGTTTGGACAAACAAGTTTCTTCCTTTGAAGGAAAAATTGATAATTTTAATGCACAAAGAGAGTGGCCTCAGTTTGAGTTTAGATTTTACCCAGTCGAATGTAATTTTGAATTGAAATAACTTCCTTACCCAAAATTTCTTTTTTAACACTATAAAATAGGCCTGAAAATTGAGTAGCTGTATACCTGATACAGAATATGTAAAGTACAAAGCATACAGGTCATAGAACGTCTGAATCAATAGGACCCTGGCATGAACAGAGAGCTTCTTAATATGTCATAGCAACAGCCCAAGTATAAATATTTCTTCTTAAAGAGTATGCTGCACTTTCAGTCACATAGTTATCCATGGTTAAGAAAAGCAAAAATAATTTCAAAAATAAAGAAACAGTGAAGTTAGATGATTTTCCTCTTGCCTAATATCTAATTCTGCACTTCTTCAGATCGGGATGTTTCCTGTAGTCTCTCTTCACTCAGTAGGTGATTATAAACTTAGTTTATAGCTTTATATGTAGTAGAAACTCTGATGTGTAGACTCTCAAATATTGATACCCATCCATTGTTACATTTCATTAAACAATATGGCAAGTCATAATTTTAAAAGAACACTAAAGATATAGTGACACATGCAGGGGAGAAAATGGAATAATGGGGGATCACCACAGTAAACAGTATCCATGGTACTCATGGAGCAGAGCCACATTTGATTAAATGCACACTAGTGGTCAAAATGACCCAATAGTTGCTATTAAGATGAAAAGCAAATAAGGTATTTAGACACTGGTTAAGAGTCAAAAATAGATGACAGCTTGAACAACTTAGCAAGATATTGTCTTGAAAGCAAAGAGTGCTTCTCATGTAGCTCTCAAAAAGAGTGCTTTTCCAAGTTCACACAAGGGCTGAGTTAATGTCAAAATACAAAGAAAAGCAACCTTCCCTTCACTGCTCTCAGATTCAAACATATTTCCTTTATGAAATTTTCCTATAACCTCAGACTATAAAGTTAAACATAATGGCCTATGTTTCAAAATCACAGTATTCAGAAGTCTGAGGTAAGAGGATCATAAGTTTCAGATCAGCTTAGAATATTCTTAAAATCAAACCAAACCAAACCTTCCTCTGACTAGCTTTCATGATACCAGAAGACATCATGCAACTTTACAAAGAAGAGAAGCAACCAACTGTTCTGCCTAGCCACAATGTCTAAAAACTACATAAATGACTAGCATGGCATGACAACCTTAAAAGTGCAGTAGTGGTATACATACCTTGGTGGTAACCAATAGCTCTCTAATTATATGTAAGCCCTGCTCAGTAAGAGAAAACAAAAACATACCTGGTACTGGAAATCTAGCCACCTGGCTCAGGGTTGGAGAATTCATGGATCTTAGAGAAGAACTGACAACTACCACTTTATGAAACCAGCAGAATTCCTAATGATACTCTAAATGTTTATCCATTTAACCTTAGATAAGTGTAGTTTTCATCTCTCATTAGGGAACCTTCCCCTTGCAAGAGAAAACAAGACCATTACAGACGACCATAAACAATTAAAATGCAGAGTTCTGGCACCAGGTTCCAATTCGGTGCATCCAATTTGGAACACTCTGGCAGCTAAGGCTCAAGAAATAATATAGAAGATTGCATGGAAAGACTCTAGGAGACAGAGGATTCAGGTATTTGCTTTGAAAGTATGTCTCTTCCTAATGTCAGAAACTACATGCATAAAGTCTAATGAACATGATTGCCTAAACATGACTGGAAGACAGACAACAGCAATAGATATGACAGTGTAGATGGATAAAAGCTTACAAGGCCTCCAAGCTACACAAAGAACTACAGGCAACTAAGGAATTCTCATATGGGAGAAATAGCCTTCTCTAGGAAAGACGCACCAATTGGTTATCCAATTCCAAATGGCCAGCCCTGCAAACATACCTACAAGTAACATTTTATAGACTGAGAAGTTATACTTAGAAAATATATATTAAGAAATATATATATATACATATATATATATCACACACACACACACACACACATATATATATATATGCATGTAACAATTTAAAAAGAGGTCATGAGTTTGAATGAGCCAGAAATAATACACAGTAGAGTTAGGAAGAAGAAAAGGGAAAGCAGAAATTATATAATAATATTATAATCTCAAAAAATTTTAAAAATATGGAAAAAAATTCTCTTCTGACCTTCCTATCTTAGGATACTACTATGATTCTTTCAAGTTGAAAGCTTTTATTATTTAATCAAAGTTAGAAAAGTCACCTTTCTTTGTCTTTACTATTTTTTAAAAGCATTCTTCATCTTTTCTATAAAAATTTGAAATATTTAAATTATTCTACATAATATATAAAATAAACAAAAAGAAATATGCAAATAAATTTGTTAATAGTGATAAGACAGATTATATAGGTAAAGAGTATATTTATTAGCATTCATGAAATACAAATCTATAAACTTTGATAAAAAGTAAAAAAATGAAATAGAACTAGTACCCATTGTGTCATTTTCCTGAGAGATACTATGTTTAATGTTTAAAATGAATCATTTCAATTAGTTAAAAAGACTGCCACTTCCAGTGGTATAGATAAAGAAATAAAATTGAGAATAAGTATCCTGCCTGAGCCTACATGTTTGACAAAAAGGATGTGATAAAAAACCAAGGCTTCCATCAATTCTGTATTGCTGCCTTTCTTCCTTCCTACCTACAGAATATACAGATATTTGCATAGAAATGATCCTACAGCTATAACAGTATTCTTTTCTGATTTTGAAAATATCAAAGGAAGGCAACATTCTTTGGAAAACATGAGTAGAGGAGATAGTCAAAAAGCAGTTAGAGTCAAAAGTCATTAAATACATTTATTTAGTAGTTCAATATCTTTCTCAACAAATTTAAAAAAATGCACCATAAATGTCACTAGAAAATCAAAACTAACTCTATATGTTTCAGATAATCCATCATACATAAATGATTACAGAGAAAAGAGAGATGTGAAGACAGGTGAAAAAAAAAAGGAGAGAAAAGAAAATGTTCTCCTAGTTGACATGAAGTCACTGTTAACCTTCAAATCAAAGAGCAAGACAAGAGATATATGAGAAAAATGAGAGTCTAATTTTACTCATAAACATAGTTGAAATATCATGAATAAAATATTAGCAAACTAAATCTAGTCTGGTATAAATATTTATGTCTTTCATAATCAATATAAGTTTATTCCAGGAACGCATGGTTAGTTTAAGTTTAGACTATTATTATAATTCCTATAATGAATATATTAAAAGAATAAAACAGTATTGCATTTCAATATGTTAAAAAATATTTTCAATAAATATAACCTTGACACTGTCGTTTTCAACAGGCTCAAAATATCTGGTTTGGTTTTGTTTTAATCTTATGTATTGGCTACTTGTTGTTGGACAAAAAATTATCTGACAAAGCAACTAAAGATCAAAAGGAAATATTTTGTCTCAAAGGTTAAAGGAAACAGCCCATCGTGGCAGGAAAAGCAAGGAGGATGGAGCAGCTTGGTCTAAGATGCCATGCAGAAAGCAGAAAGAGAATAAATCCCTGTGCTCAGCTGGCTTTTCCTGTTCCTTTCTTTTCTTTCTTCTTTCTTTCTTTCTTTCTTTCTTTCTTTCTTTCTTTCTTTCTTTCTTTCTTTCTTTCTTTCTTCCTTCCTTGTCCTGAGTCCCGCTTATGGGATGGTGCCTCAGACATTCAGAGCGGGTCTTAACCTCCAGTTAATCCTCTGGAAACATCTTCCTGGGATCTCCTAAAATTATACCTCACTAATGTGATACGCATATCTTTATACAATGGAAATTAACCATCAAAACCTATAAAGGTCTCTACCTGAATCCTTTAACAAAATCATGCTTTTTGGTGAACATTAAAAATATTAGTTATTGTCATATCAAAACCAAATCAATCTACAACAATTTTTGTACTTAAAATTTAACTGAAGCAAAGTGACCATAAAACAATAAATGTTACAGATATCTCGAGAGAACCATCTCCATTTTTCCTTTACTTTCTAACTACAAATTCATCTGAATTTGTGTGTGTGTATGTTTATGTATGTATATATGTATGTATGTATGTAAAAGACATTGCATATGTAATGATTCTGTTCTATTTACTTATTCTTGAGGGAAATATATTCTAAAATTTAGCAGGATTTTGTATTCTATCTGTAACCCTAAAGACTATCTAACAGAGGAAACTGTGCCACATATAGGGAACAGGAAATATCTTAAAATGTATAATAATATATAAATTCAAACTGCATAGAAGTAAACATTTACGTGGCTGCCTGACCTAAGAACACTCTTCCTTCATCATTACCTCAGACATTCAACACATGAAAGACTAAACATGCCACCTATTTTATTATCTTATCTACAATTTTAAAAGTTGGGAGAATCCTATTTTTAAACAGAATTTATCTTCATCTATTTATAATATTTGTACAGTTGTTGTCTAAAATTTGACATTTTTCCCTTTACTTATTTAACAATGCCTATTGCATTATAGAACATGATTCGTGTAGAAATATTGGAAATTAAAAAACCAAACATTAGTGACTTGTGTCTTTTTCTCTATCTTTACATTAGCTTTAATATACTAGACAAATATTGCTGACCTGGCATGGTCACTGTCAACTTTTTGTTCTTTTCTATGAAGAACCTCTTTTGTGTTCCAGATTGCCATAGTTTTAAAATTCCAGGCACAGAAATTGTTCATATTAAAATGTAACTCATAGATGAGCCAGAAGCTAGTGCAATGGAAACTCCCAGGAATCTATGAAGGTGACTCTAGCTAAGACTCCTAGCAATGGGGACTATGGAGCCTGAACTGGCATCTCCTGTAACCAGTAGAGAGATCAGGACATAAACCCAGCTACAATTTGTCCTGTCTAGAAGATGTGCTGGGATAAAGGAGACACAGAAATTGTGGGAGGGACCAACCAATGACTGGCCTAGCCTGAGACTCATGCCACAACCAAGAGCCTACTCCTGACACTGCCTATAGGTCCAGGACCAGAGGCTAGATAGCTCAGAGACTTAGGAGAGAACCAAACAACACTACCAAAAAAAAAGTGTCAATGAAATTATGCCTAATGATATTCTGCTATATTGATGGACTGGTGCCTCACCCAACTGTCATCAGAGAGGCTTCATTCAGAAACTGATGCAGAGACCCACAGTCAAACCTTTTATACAGCTGGGGAAATATTACTGAAGAAGGGGAGAAAGGATTGTAGAAGCCAGAGGGTCAAAAACATCATATGAAAACCCATAAAATCAATTAACCTTGGCTCACAGGGACTCACAAAATTGGACAACCAGGAAACCTGAATGGGACTAACCTAGTTTCTGATACCATTCATGCTCTTGCCTTTAATTTCTGCTGTTTAAATTTTATTTCTACTCTTTCTCGGTTCCTATAGTGATTGCTTCGCCCTTTTAAACTCAGTAGAACAAAACAGTTAGTGACATAATTGGAATTATTGAGATAGATTAAAAATAATTATTTTTCTCTTTTGCTTGTCATAATCAAGAATTAATCTAATTCACCAAAGTGAAAGCTGAGCTATTTGGAGTAATACTTCTTGTGTTCTCTACTTTGTATTTGCTTCACTATGCAACTGTCTTGCCTGAAATATTGGATGCATTGGCCCTGTGATCATCTTCAGACTTAAACTTACATCCTATGTCATATTCTCAGAATCTGAGGTAGAGTAACTGTAGCATGCCACATTCAAATGACTTTAAAAATAGTTAAATCTCCTCTGAGCCACAAATTCCAAAGATAAGCTGTTTATAAGGGTCAAATTCGACATACAATGAAAGATTAAAAGAAAGGATTAGGAAGAACTGGGCAGGCAAACAGGAAGGAAAATGAAGTCAAGCCTTAAGATACTGTCTAAATAACAGATTATGATACAAATAAGCTAAGGTTAGACAGATACGGGTCATCTAACTTTGAAAGCAGTTGTAGTTAATCCATAAATGTGATTTCTCATACAATAAATAACCAGGTATTAGCATTCAATATACAGTAGTTTTATAAAAGCATGGAAATTAAAATAAACAAAATGGGAGGATTTATACATTTAAAACATTTTCTAGAACCTGAAACTATCTTAGTTTTCTACAAGGAAGGGAGAAATGTGGTCAGCATAGTAATTTTACAGTTATATGTTGCCTTTTGGAAAC
Organism: Arvicanthis niloticus; assembly: GCF_011762505.2. Classification (NCBI taxonomy): domain Eukaryota; kingdom Metazoa; phylum Chordata; class Mammalia; order Rodentia; family Muridae; genus Arvicanthis; species Arvicanthis niloticus. The sequence continues at coordinate 133,821,998 of NC_047661.1, forward strand.
TATAAATAATTACAAAAATTAGGACATGCTGATTAGATATTATCTAATGAATAAAACTCAATTTTCAGAAGTACAAGTAGTAAATGCTCTGATTTAATATTTTATTGCTTTAAAACTTAAACAAAAAGACAAGTTAAAAATATCAGAAAAAGAAATTTCACTTTTTTGACATTACTCCCTTAAAAATTTTGTTTATTCATTACCATAATCTATGTACACTGGGATTCTGTTGATGACTGAACAAGACAACTGTACTGGTAGGTTTTGTGTGTCAACTTGACACAAGCTGGAGATATCACAGAGAAAGGAAGCTCCATGAGATGCAGCTATAAGGCATTTTCTCAATTAGTGATCAAGCAGGAAGGGCCCATTGTGGGCGGTGCCATTCCCAGGCTGGTAGTCTTGGGTTCTATAAGAAATCAAGCTGAGCAAGCCCCTGGGAGCAAACCAGTAGGTAACATCCCTCTGTGGCCTCTGCATCAGTTCCTGCTTCCTGACCTGCTTGAGTTCCAGTCCTGACTTCCTTTGGTGATGAACAGCAAGGTGGAAGTGTAAACTGAATAAGCCCTAACCCTTTTCTCCCCAACTTGCTTCTTGGTCATGATATTTTGTGCAGGAATAGAAACCCTGACTAAGACAACAACCTATTCCTTGCTAGGGTAGGACTGTTAACTCAGAACAGAAGAGGGCATTTACTCATTAACTCATTCACCTACTCAACAAGAAGATATGCATCAAATAGTCAAAGGTAGGAACACTACAAGACAAGAAAAAAAAAAAAAAAAACACTATACCACACAGCAGTGACTTAAATACTATGGCACATACAAAAGGAAAATTGTTATAAAACAGTTTTCCAGAGAATAAAATCAGTAAGGGGAGATTTATGTAACAAATTATATAAAATATTAGTCAAAAGCATATGAAATAAGAGTGAGTGGTGTAACCAAAGAGCAAGCAAGGGATAGACCTAGGTTTCCCACACTTAATGTTTCAGACATGCAGCTCCATCTTTATGTGGGTCCCCAACAACTGGAGTTGGGGTTGTCCTTTAAGCTGTTGCCTGTCTGTGGAATCCATTCCACTAACTGGGCTGCCTTGTCTGGCTTCACTGTAAGAGGATATGCCTAGTCCTTCAGTGACTTGATGTGCCAGGGTTGGGTGATACGGGGGAAGGGCACCCCATTCTCAGAGGAGGAAAGAAGGAGCTTTTTGAGGCAGGGATGAGTGGAGAAGGAGGCAGATATTGGGATGTTAAAGTGAATAGATAAATTAATTAATAAAAAAGAGTGAGTGGTGTAAACAATTAGATTTGTATATGTGTGGATGTTTGGCATGAGTTGATTCTAAATTCAATAATTATTGATAAACCTTGTACCATTCTAGTCTGCTATGAGAACGGTGTCCAGCTACAAATTGTCACAGTGTTATATGAAAGCTATCAAAAGAGACTAAGGAAGTACAGCTTTGTGAAAGTGTTACAAGGATGGGTGAGACATGACTCTGTCACAAAGCCCACAGAAAACACATAGATAACCTAATGTTTGTTTGAAATGTCACAAAAGAGAAGGAGGGCTTTTAGAGGCAGAATCAGAACACTCTGGTAAGATATAATAAATGTTTTGGAGTTTGACACTGGGTTAATGTTGGGATTTAGAAATATCTAAGGAGGGCACAGACATATTCAGAATTAAAAATAAAATAGATGCTGATTAGAGAGTGAGCCACTGGAAAAGGTGATTGGAACCTCGAGCAGAGAGAAAGACTAAGACCCCTATGACAGAGGTTGGGGTTTCAGGGGAAGATGAGAGCAGCAGGCAGAATGATGTTCCATTATATCAGTCAGGAGAACTTTACCATGAGGGTCATCAGACATCAGCCCAGCTTAAAACACAAACCTTTTGGACACTTTTTTTTTCTACATATCTGAGAGTATATTGGAAAGGGGGAAAGGAGAGTTATTAGGGTGGGCTGCTAAGGTATTGATGCTCTGGCTGGTAGTAAGGGAATCCCATCTTCACCCTGGTGTGTGAATCATCAAAACAGCATCAAACCTTTAGCTGAAAGTCAGGGCTTATGTAAAATGGGAAAGGTTATGTCCCCTTGTTAAAAATTTAAGAAGAATCAACACCTAAAACATTTGACTTAAGAAGACTGTAAAGGACCAGTGCAGAATGAGCAGTGAACAGTGTCTAGTAAACCTGCAGGAAAATAGTCTTGTGAAAGTATGGTCATTTCCCATTGATGGCCTTCACAGCAGCAGCAGCAGTGATGAGAGAAATCGGTATTACAGTGGATTAAAGCATACTGGGGTTTCAGTAAATGTAGGCAGTTCGTCTGTGTGAACAATTCTTTCAGAAAAGGGATATGTTTTTAAATAAAATAACTCAGATCTCAGAAATAAAATATAACAAACTGAACTATATATCTATCAGGAAATTGCAAAAGAAATAGAATATTTAAAATAAATATTTATTAAAATGTTCCTAAAAGTATAAGCTTTAAAAAGTTAAGGACAAGCATAACTATTATGAAAAGAAGTCATCAAGAAGAGCTTAAGATTTGTTAGCTGTCATTAATTACTAAAATGGTGAAATCAAGAAGTCAATGTCTAGGATTTTTTTATTAAACATAATAATGTTTTAATTACAAAATAAAGATAGTCATTAAAAAGCCATGTACCAATGAGAAATATGAACATTGGGATTCCATCATTATGAAAACTCCATACATATCAAACCCCTTAAACTAATAACAAACAATAAATCTCCCTCTCAGAAATATGTTCTGGGATAATGAACTACTGAAACAGTGCATCAGTACTAAGGCAGACAGTTCTTTTATGAACAAGTGCAGGGGTCTGCAAGGAAGAATGAAGCAGCAGATGGAGAAATAGCCATAGTCATATAGGCTTGTTAAAAATGGGAGCCCATATTAAAGTTAAAGATACTTTGTCATTATTCACCAAACACCTGACAGAAGGAGCTTCTGGGATGGAAGGATGAGTTTATTCTGGCTCATCGTTTAGAGTAGTCAAGCATGAAAGAGAAGGCAGAGTGGAGTGGTCCATCATTGTAGGTGAGAGTGAGTGTTGTCATACAGACCACAAACCAAAATTGTAATGACCTCAACCCCTAGACCCAGCTTCTGCCAGCCAAGTCCTTCCTTCTTTGGGTTTTTCAGCCTTTAAACAGATTTACAACATGAAAGCCTGTGAGGAACACTTCAGATTAAAACAATAACAGAGGGGAAGGAACCAGAAGCAAGAGATGTGGAGATCTGGCTCCTGCAGAGAATGGGTGGATGGAGGCAAAATAGCTCACTCTGAAGCAACAGCGAAGCAGTTACATTTGTAAGTAGAAACAGGAAGGAAGGGGACAGGTGCACATGCCAGTATGGTTGCAGACTTGGTGGTAAGAGGTAGACAGATTTCACATGAACCTTGTATCTATTTCCTGCAACTTTAGAGGGACACTCTTAGCTGCGGAGAACTGTAAGAGTTGAAATCAAGTTAAATAGGGAGAAAAGTAAAATACAGTGACAAAGGATCAGTAGTAAACTCTAAATGTATCAACTCAAATTGTGTCAATCTGTGAATTATCTCCTTCTATCACCTGCCTATATAGTTGAATAGAGAGACCATAGGTCAATCATTGTGAAGAACAAAGATATAGGGGTTGAAGTTGGGGATATGGTAGCTAGGATGAAATACCCAAAGTCAAAATTGGTTCAAAGTGGAAAGAAAGAGAAACTGTTTCTTAGGAAGAAAATGAACAATCACCATGAGACAAAATTTTAATGTGTTTTAGGGATAGGAAACAGACAAATATATGATCTTAGATGCTGTTGAAGATTGGATACTCAATCATAAGTTACAAAAAGTTTTTGTTTCCAATTGATAAGATCCAGTCCATGCATGATATTTCCTTATGATAATATTACACTAAATTCTGCAAATGTGTTAATTATTTTGAGTTTTCATACTCAGCTTCAAATAAATCATGTTAAGGAATAACTTTTGGGGGGACCAAAGGTTTTTTCTCTTAAAAGTAGACTTTATTTTTCAGAAGTGTTCATTTTTAGATAAAAGTGGAATGCAAATTCTCTCTCAGACCCTTAACCTTCTATACTGTGAGGTGTTCTATATCACAAGGATATGTTTTCTAAAGCTGATGCATCTACATTGAGAAATAAGTAACAACCATCAGAAGTTTATACTTTAGTCTTTTCTTTTTAAAAGCTATGCACTTTACCAGGCATGCATAGTACTCATATTTATAATCCTAGAACTCAGGCAGCTGAGGAAGTCACATCAAAGGTTCAAGGTCATCATAGTGAGACCTTTCTGCAAACAGACAAAACTAAAATCCATGGGTCTTAACAAGTTTATAATCGCTCATATTGCATTATAGAACCCTACGGAGTAGTTTCATTGCCCTAAGCGTACTTGGTTCCTTTTATTCAACCACCACCAGCCTTAATCTTTCTAGTGATGGCTGATCTGTTTACTCTCTACAATATGCCTTTTTAAAGAAATTTACGGAGTTAGAATAATGCAGTTTATTTCTTCAGACTGAGTGTTTTCTCTTAGAAATATGCATTTAAGTCTCTTCCACATGTTTATTCTGCTGACAGCTCATTTACTTTCATTTCTTCTCTATTCCTTTGATTGAATGTGAGAGAGTTGTCTATCCATTCTCCCATTGAATGATATCACAGTTCCTTCCAACTTAGACCATTTATGAATCAAAGAGCTATGAACACCTGTGGGCCAGATTTTGTAGAAACATAGTTTAAATATTGAGTGTCCTGATTTCTGGCTTACATGATAAGCACATGTTTATCATATGAAAACCTGCCACACTGCCTTACACGAATCTTTTATTATTTTTTACAGCTCCCAGCTGTGAAGAACTCAATCTCTGCATTCTTGACAGCAATGGCATTGTTTTAGATTTTTGCTATTATAGTACATATACATTTTATCTATTTGTTTTATCTAGAAATTTCCTAATGTCACATAATAATGAACATCTTTTCGTATTCTTATTTACCATATATGTAATAAATCTTATTTAATGAGGCATTTGATCATTTTTGCCTAATTTTAAATCAGATCATTCATTTCTTATTTGTTGAGTTTTAACATTTTTGTATATTTTATACTAATCTTTAACCAGATACTTGAAACTATTTCTCCATAATCTGTAATATGCCTTTTATTTTTTTAATCATGCTGCTTGCAGAGCAGAAACACCTTCATTTTAACAAAGTGATCATCTCTTATGGATTGTCTTCAGTGTTGTATCTTAAAAAGCCATTGCCAAACCAAAGTTCTTCTAGACAAACAGACAAATAAAAGGTGGGGACTCTCAAACAATGTAATACATAAAAAATGAACACAAATATAAATTCAAGACTGAAAAAAGGAGGGTAAGAGAAACGTGTTTCCCACCTTGTGGTTTAAATGGGCAGACCAGTTACACTGTGAGGAGCAAAATGGTAATATCTTTAGGGGATGAAGACCACAGAGGGAAGGGGAAAGAGCAAGTCAGGAGACCAGTGCACTGTGCCCAACATTGGCAGAATGCTAGTTGTGTGGACATTTTGTGTCATTCTGCTCCAGTTCCATATTTGTATGTGTTGTGTTTGAATTGCACTGAGTAAGACAAGATATTTATTGGAAAAAAGAAAAATAAAATTTATGCTTGTGGACGAAGCTTTTCTTTTAACATATTGTGTTCTCAAATTAGTAAAAACAAAACTCTAGAAGAAATTTATTATTTTTGAAGTCATCTGATTATTTTTAAAATTTCATTAATTAATTAATATCCTAAATGCTTCCACCTGCCCAGTATCCCCCTCACAGAATCTCTCCCCCCATCCCTTTCCCTTTCCACTCTAAGAGTATGGTTACCCCGTGGGTATCCCCCACCCTGGCTTCAAGCAACAACTCTTTTGATTCTTAAGGGAGAAGCTAAAAATTATACCAGATTTTTCCACTCTTCTGACTGAAAAATATTGAAACCAAATGCAAAGCACCAGTTCTTGGGATATAGTTCAGCTAGGCAAAGCAGTTGATATATGCTGAGGAATTAGACATCTCTTAACCAAACTGTGTCTTTGGTGATTGGATCAAAGTGTCTATTTTCTCAAATTGGGTAGATTACCTCTGGCAATATATCCTTAAAAATTCTCCAGATTTCTAAAGATTGTGATAAAAGCATCTTTTGTTTGGGTACACTTGAAACACTAACATCCCCAAAGAATTAACTCAGGCCAACTAAATGTTGTTTAATTTAATTGCCCTTCAGAGGATTTTATAAGATCATTTCTATGTGGTTGATGCTGGGTTTTTCCCTGAAGGGAATGTCTGATTTTTAGTCCCTTGTATGGGAAGCAATTACACTTTGGCTGGAATCAGAAGCCAAAGAAGAATGAAAAGCCATTATGCCCCCCTCCAAGGTTCTTGTGGCAGAAAACCTGGACTGACAGGCAGAGTGCTGAGAGTACTCACTGATGTAGACAAGTTGGTTCCTGGTCAGAAGAGGTAGAGCAAAGAGCCAGACTTCACAGTTATAGTGGTGAGAAGAAGCAGGTGCCAGATCTGAGCCAGCCATTTTCTCTAACCAGCCATTTAGAATGTTATTGCAAGATATATTCATGAATGCAAATATTTAGTACCTTTGATTTTCACTTGTAAAATCCAGGAATACCATGATATATTATATACCATGGAATATTATTAGGAGGAACTTTCCTAAAATTGGTAAAGGTCTTTTTGAGACCTTGGGCTTCTTTAAAGTCATGTATTACTATTTTTACCAACTTAACTTCAATATGAATTTTATACAGTTCTCTTAAATCTCTCCATCCTCAACTCAACCTCTGGTCACAGTTTTTAATCACAGCCATCCCTTCTGATGAGTTACATATGTTTGGATATTCAGGTACAAAGTTTATCATTAACCATTTATAGAATATCTTTGAGTTGTTCTGATTACATACTAAAGATATTAGGGCTAAACTAATAGATAATCCTTGAGTTATTAAATAAGAAGGAATAGTTAACACTTAATGACTATTTTTTTTTTCTGAATAGACTGACACATGGGGAATGGTCCTGAATTAATGCAATGGCTATCTGAATATAAGGCCATTTGGAAACTGATTATAAAATGAATATATGAATCATGGACAGGAAAAGTTCTGCACTGAAATGAAGTGGATGGATTAGAAAACCATTCCAATTGAAGCTTAGTCTTACTGAATTTTCTACTCAGCATCTACTAATTAATAATCAGTTGTAAAGTAGAAGAACAGCAGCAGCAATCACATGGAACAATAGTGATATGATAACATTAGGTAAGTAGAAGTTGCAAAGCAATGTTTCCTTTTTGAGAGTAATAACCAATATTCAGGTTAAGACAAGTAAGTAAATGGTACTGTAACAAAATAACACATTAGAACATCTGTGCTTACCTCGGGCCCTGGGTGATTTTATCAGCAGTATCTGCCACATTAACACTCAGCAGAGCAGCATTTTTGAAACTCATAAGCTCACTATGCTAAGTTAAAATCCACAGAGGTGTTAGAATTATGCCAAATATACTGCAAGTGTCTTTAAACTTTTTCCTAATTATAATGAATACCACTGTAAATTTTAGAACTAACATGAATCCAATGGTATTTGGCATGACACTCGAGATGGCTCCTTACTCTTAAACTATGAACCTCCTTCCAATAATTTGAATAGGATAAAGAGCATCAATCCGTTCTTCCAATTGCCTAGCTAAATCCTCTTGTATATTCAACACATTAGTAACAGTTTTTGCTAAATTATTAACAAAAGTAGCTGTCTTAACTTCTTGTGTCAAAGCAATTGCAGAAGCAGTGGTGTTAGCAATGAATGTAATTAAAGCTGTTATACCAGCTTCAAGAATGGAATATATAGCTTGATCATGCTAGCCCTTTTTGTCCTGAGAATACTTTTATTCTGGCCCATCGTGTTAAAGCTTGTCTTTAACAACATCTGCATGTTGGCAGCCAAAATACATTGCTTGAAACTGAAAATGGACCCCCAGACAGAGTCATTAAATTATCAGGCTGGCAAGCCAAGGACTAGTAAGATTCTGCACAGAGCCTTACCAACCTAAGACAGAAGTGCATTGCTTTTGATAATGCATATTCCACAATGGGTAAGGAAGGCATTCTTGTCAGAATGACCTAAGACAAAGCTCAGTCTTGTTAATGAAATAAAAAATGGGAAGATGTGGAGATCTTTTGGAGCTGCTTGGCAAGAATCTGACATGGGCAAAGGACAAGGAAATCAGCTGCTTGGCAGGAATATGACATTGGCCAAGGACAAGGAAGTGGGCTTCTAGTAGGAATCTAACATTAGGCTAGAACAAAGAAGTAATTTCAGGCAGGAATCTAATTCTTAAGCTAGAATGAAGAAGTAATTTCAGGCAGGAATCTAAATTTTAGACTAGAACAAAGAAGTAGGCTTTAGACATGAAAATGACTTTGGGCTAGGACAGGGAAGCAGGCTTAGATATTTTGGTCATCCTGATAAGCCCTTAGAAACAGTGATCATGGGAGTTTTCATGAAATTTTTTTATTGCCTTACTTGTTTTTTGATTACTTGTGTTTATTGTCTTTCTTGTTCCTTGACTATTTGCATCTATTGTATTGCTAGTTTCTCAGCCTAGAACTGACCTTAATCCTTGTGTGTAATTAAAATGGTATAAAAGCAAAAAGGAGGAGGGGGGATAGGATAGATATTTTCTAGGGAGGGGAAATGGGGGAAAAGAATGGCATCTGAAATGTAAATAAATAAAATATCCAAAAAAAGAAACAAAAAAGTAGTATTACAGAAAAAAAATGAACATCTGTGAAAGATGCAAATTATGAAAAACAGCTTGAGAGTTTAGATTTTTTTTTTAAAAAAAAGCAGGGTTGAAAATATAGGCCTGGCAAGGCCTCCCCTTTCACGCTGAAGTTCAAGGTTTTGTCCTCAGTACTATCACATAACGAAAACCACAGGAACAGATGAAGAAAAAGTCCAATACTCAAAGGAATCTTGGAGAAATGTTCTGACTGAAGATGATGCTATAGAACCAATGGCATCTAGTCAATTGTGATTGTATAGAGAGGCTATAACTAAAAGAAGAAAAGGCAGAGGCAGTAGAGAGTAAATGTAGGTGCACTGCAAGTTAGAACAAGACTGGTTGAGTACATCAGGGGTTCAAGATAAGGACACTATAGCTGGTGAAATGACAAGATCTAGAAAGAGATTCTGAATGCAATCCCAAGTTAGTGTTGATGGTCAATTTGAAGCATCTAGAATTATCTGAGAGAAGAGAGTCTCAGTGAGGAATTATCTACATTAAGTTGATATATGGTTGTGGCAATTAGGGATTTTTTTCATCTGGGTTAATTGAACTGGGAAGACACACTCTGCATATGGGAAGCACCATTTCATATGCTGGGCCCTGGATGGAATCAAAAAGGAGGGAGGAATTAAGCATTAGCAAGCAGTACGGTCTCTGTCTCTCTGCTTTTGAATGGGTGTGATTAGCTGCTTCATATTCCTGATGCCTAGGCTTCCCAGCAGCAGTGATGGACCTGAAGCACTTGTAGCTGTGAGATAAACTAAATCCTTTCTGCCCTAGATTGCTTTTGTAATGGTGTTTTATGACAGCAACGTTAAGGAAAAGGGACAGGTGGTAAACCAAGAAGGTACTGAAAGGTCCGGGACTCCCCAGAAAGGGGGTCTACTTAAGTCACAGGATAGCACGCACCCAAAGGACACACGAGAGACCGTCTTGCTGTAAAGCACATGAGGTGGTTTTTTAAATCAGAGCTCTGGGCCAGCCCATATCCTCATATCTCACATAGGGGATAGAGGGACTGACCTCGTGGCTCAGGGGCATAGCGCTTATATATGGGCGGGGTAGGGAAAAAGCGAACTTTCGCGCAGGTGCACAGGATTGGTTGTTTTACCTTTTTTGAACACTAGTAGGCCTTACCATGGGGGCAGGGTGTAGTTCTTCCCTTGGCCAGTCAGTTTCTGGGATGTTCTTAACAGGCCTTTGTCCTGTAACTCCCCCTCCTCTGTAACTAATTAGATGGACCCAAACGTGCTGGCAGGTGCTTTTCTGCCCAAGGTCTAAGGCAAAAAATTTACACATATTTCATAAGATGGCCTTTATAATTTTTCACTCTACTGGTACCAGATGCCAGAACCGCAGAAGAGGTTGCACTCACAAGTAATGTGTAGAAAGATCTGGATTATGGGAAATGGAAGAGAAAAGTCAGGGGAATAGTGAAGGGTGTTTATTGTGACAGTTACAGAGGAAGAAGATGAAATCTCTATATACAGAACAGCAGTAGTTAATGAAAGGGCATTGCCAGTTCCCTCTTTCAGAGACCGAAGCTATTACAGCCACTGCTACTAGACTGCTTAGAAACTGCAGTGCAAACATATTTGTACAAATAAAATGATAGAACCTGACAAGGCAGTTTATAAGCTAACACTCTAAAGTAGAAAAATAAGCCCCTAATTCTAGAAAAATATTGAGTGCAATTATGAGGCAACTATACTTCAACCAGGAAATTTTCTAGTGGAAGAAAGATCTAAGCACTTGAGTCAAGAAATATAAATTCATTTCTAGAAATTTGCTGAATTCCAGGGCTTCAAAGTGTATGAGTTAGAGAATCTGTAATTACTGGTAGATGGTTATAGAAGACCAAAGGGCAAGACTCTGATCTTGATCAATCATGGTTCTATAAACCAGTGTGAAAAGTCAGAAGGAAAAGAGAAAAGGAAATAGCTAAGTTCTAATTTGACTTCTGACTACAGAAATCACTGGGTAACTTTTGTCACTGTCATCTACATAGAATTCCACATCTGAGAAGTAGAAATAGGAATATGGCCTCATGCAATATTTACATTCTGGATACTAACAACAAATAATCAAACAAACCATACAACTAAGACACCAGCCCCAGATTATCTCAGAGCTCTGTGTGGTGATGCACAACTTAATTTCTGCACTTTGAATACTGCATCTGCAAGAACATAAGTTTGAGCTCATCACGGATTATATAGTGAGACATTGAAGAAAAATAAAATTGCATATGAAATCACTTCCACAAATGATTATGTGCAGAAAAGGAAAATATTTGTGTGATAGACAAACATAAGTAGAAGTGAATAGTAAAAATATTAAGCATAATTTCCAATTTCAGTGTGGCCAGTGACTACCAGATCGCTATTATTCCCCTTTTCTTTCTTTGTCTGGCTCTCTTGCAGCTGTTTCTGCTAGTGAAGAGATTGTATAAAGTGGGACTCATGGTGCCAGCTTGGGTCCAAACTATTATAGATTGTACTTGTAGTCTGCCTTCCTTATCACTTCTTGAACAGGACATTCTAGAGCAGTGGTTCTCAACTTCCTAATGGTGTGACTCTTGGATGCAGTTCCTCATATTGTGGTGGGCCCCAACCATAAAATTAGTTTTGAGGCTACTTCATAACTGTAATTTTGTTACTGTTGTGAATCATAATGTTCCAATGGTCTTAGGCAACAATTTAAAAGGGTCAGTTAATCCTTATAAGGGTCACTATCCAAAGGTTGAGAACTACTGTTCTAAAGCAATAGGTTAAATTTTTTATTTCAGAATTATTTAATATTTTTAAAAGTTATTCATCATTCAAAAGGGCTTAAACAGCTTATTCTCTTCCCACCTCAACATGCACATGTATTTACAAGCAAGAGTGTCTAGTGTTTCCTTCTCTTGCTTTCCATCTCTCTCTCCCTTCCTCTTTCTTTCTTCCTTTCTTCCTTCCTTCCTTTCTTCCTTCCTTCCTTCCTTTCTTTCTTTCTTTCTTTCTTTCTTTCTTTCTTTCTTTCTTTCTTTCTTTCCTTCCTTCCTTCCTTCCTTCTTTCTTTCTTTCTTTCTTTCTTCTTTCTTTCTTTCTGATAAGGTTTTACTAAAGCTTGAAGACAAGCAATTTAAATTGACAGACAGTCCCAGGGACTGCCTTATCTCTGTCTTCCCAACACAAGCATGTGCTACATGTCTAGCATTTTTTTGTGAGCAACAAACAGCAAACTCAGGTCCTAATGATAATCATGTACTTTACTGACTGAGTCATTTCTCCAGCACTCAACGAGTATATTAACATGAAATATATCTCCTGTTATTTACAATATTGTAAGTATTTAAAATATTTACAAATATTAATAAGTGAATTAATAAATGTCCATTAATCTATTTAAAAATACCAAGTCATGAAATGTTAATTTAAATGATATTTTAAATTCACATTTTTTAAATTCAAATGCAGTGAGAACCTTAATGCACATTTTTGCAAATTTCTTTTTGCTTTCCTTCAAGAATCCTTGTAGCATAGAACCTCAAATCACACTAATTCTATTATATGAAAATCTACATCGTCATTTGGGATTTTGAGTGAACTGTTTATTAATACTTCGATGAAAACAACATTGTTGCATCTTTACTGGAACGCTCTCAAGATCTTGAAGAAAAGTAAGTATCAATTGTCCTAATTTTTACTAAAAACCTAAAATTATACAGTTTCCTATAAATGAAGTCAGCTACTGTCCTAATACAATTATCTTATTCAAGTTTTTTGAGGGGTTCTTTTATACCTTATAGTTAACTATAAATTGAAAAAAAATTATCTTACGGAAACCAAATACGATTTGAAGAGGAAGAACACTGGATCCACTTCAGCCCAAGATATCCCACAAAGACATGTCCTTGAGATTAAATACTATACCTCTGTGTATAATAATGTTATTTTATCTCTAGACCCCATTTCTTCATTTAAAAATTGAGAAACATTTATACTCAAAGAATACAATCTGTTGATAATCAATCAAAATATAGTATTAAAATCAATATTTTTCTCCTTCATTGCAGGCATACTCAAGAGAAGCAAGTGTTTCATGTAAGCCAGTGACAGCAAGTAGAGCACTGGCAGCTTTTGTGGTGGAACATCAATCTCTACCTTGGTCTATGTGAAGACAACTGAATTTGTACTTCTTCTTTACTCATTGAAAACAGATACACATGTTCAAATAGAACAAGAAAGGCAGACTCAGACTGAAACTCCATAGTTGGAAAACTAAAGAGGCCAAAGAAGCTGAGTCACAAGAGAACAAGTTATAGATTTTGGTTATCAGCTCTAACTGTATAAGATGAGTTTTATTATTTTTCCACTCATATACATAACATAATTGAATTATATATACTCTGTCATTACTCTGCCTGGTCTCCCTTCCTCTTCCTACTCAGCCCTTTCTTTTTCCCTACACCCCTCCCACTTTTCTTAATAGCCACTATTATTTATTTATTTGTTTGCATGTCTGTGTGCTTGCATGAGTTTATATGCACCATGAGCCCACTTGTATATGAAGATAGCAGAAGAGGGAATTGGAATCCAAGAACCAGAGTTATAAGTGGTTGTGAGGCTCCTGACATAAATATTGGGAACTGTAGTTGAGTCTTCTTCAAAGACTATTGAATGCTCATAACTGTGGAGCCATCTTTTCAACCCTTCTTTTATATGTTCATTTAAAAAAATCTAGTTTTCTCATCTGAGGAAAGCATGTGATGTGACTGTCATTTTGAGGCTGACATATTTTGATTATATTCTTACACATTTTCATACATAGATAACCATTTTTCTCTTTTGGCAAAATGATATTTCATTGCACATATGTACCATATGTAATTTATCTAGCCATCTAGTGAGTTGCACCTAGGCTTATCTCATAACTTGGCAATTGTGTTCAGTGCAGCCATAAGCTTGGGGATACAGATATCTCTCTTGCACACTGATTGTGATTCCTTGGTCCTTGAAAGATTACCTACAGATCACACTACATATACTAATTCTTCCATCAAGGCAGTTTTATACTGTGACATGAGAAAGCATATCTTTCTTTGTGAGAGGCACTTGTGAACATTAATTGCTCATTGTGGCATTAAGACTTTCTATAGAAATCAGTACTTACAAAACTAAAACATGGAATATTAGGCTTATACTCTGTGCTTAAGCCAAAGGTGGTAAGTAATGAGATGATAATCTCTGAGCTGTAAGTTTCAATTTTGCCTTTTAAATTATTTCCTAGAAGCATTACCAGTGACAACTTGGATGTAGGCCACTGATCACAGAATGGATGAGTCTAGGGAAGTCATGATAAAGAATGAACATGACCACAGACCACATGTATAACTTCTGTTGTTGTTTTCATAAATATAAAAGAGGGATAATCTAAAGCATCAGTTGATAAATATTTTGGTAGAAATAGTAAGAAAAAGAAAGCCTATAATCTGATTCTTTAAAAACTATTAGGCAATTACCTCCTGGAAATATTTGCCTAGAAAAAAATACTGAAGAGATAAAGCTTGGTAAAGTTTGTCTTAATCCATGAGCAGAATAAGAGAGAGCCTTCTGTCTCTGTTTAATACTCTCAACAAGCAATAAAAAATTGAGAAAATTGGAATTTAGACTCTCATACTGCCTGGATTAGCTTTGACAACGAAGGAAAGAAGAAAAGCAAGATCTTTCCAGAGAACAGTCGGGGTTCTGGCAAGGACAAAGTACTCTCTTCTAGACAGTAGAATTAGAGTCTATATAAGGAATAGCACTCTCCAACTACCAACACCGGGAGCACTGGGTCTTCATATCCTACCAGGGCAGGTTTCATTACTGTCGTATGTCAACATCTATCTGCTTCATCTGTGAGTGCACTCATGTTCTTATGTGAATGTATATTAGTGTTTTTTACCTTGCCTTCAGAATGTGTTTGGTTTAAAATAAAGGTACTTACAGCTGTTTCCATTTTTAAGAAGGATTTATTTTTCTTTTGTTAGTATTTGGGAATCAGAAAGCTGTCACCATTGACATGTAAGTCACTAGTACCTGTCCCAAGCACTGTCATGTTATTTTTTCTTCAGGGTAATTTCTGCACCACTACGAGCTTGAAAAGAGAAGAAACAAGAAAGAACCAAGAATACCCAGGATCCTTTTGCAAAGGTTTTATTGATCAGAATATTGCACAAGGTCAATCATATCTTCAAGGGAGTCTGGGTAAAATTAAAATCTTGTTTTCAGCACTTGCTGATAGAAATGGTAAAAGAGCAGAGGATAGAGCTGATTTCTACAAATGCACTTATATATTCCTTATAAAACAGGAAATTGGTGATAAAATCTAACTGTGGCTTTGAAACATTTGCATAAAGTTTAATCCATTGTAGTTATATTTAGTCTGATTTGTTCTATGCCCCTTATTTGGTCAAAAATTGAGGCAATCAGAAAAAAATTAAAGTCCCAGAGTCTTACAAATAATTACAAATACAAAATACAATAAATTCAGCTGGTTCTATTGTGTCCCAAGGGATAAATAGTGAAGAAGTCTATATGTCAAACTGTGTGGCTTACATAACCCCCATGTACTGTCCAAATTTGTGAGTTGTTTCTAGTCAGTCAAGTAATTAGAGTTGCCTGGTATAATTAACAATTCCACACATTGCTGCAGTAAATAGATTAGTTGCAATTTACAAATAAGACAGATCACACAAGTTCTTAAATTTCTGTATCCCTGAAGTCACATGGAAGTTAATAGGAGAGCTGAGATAAGTAATCAGTGCCAAGAAAGGAAATATGAAAGGAGACAATGAAAGCTGCCTGCAGGCAATTTTAAACTGCTCCTAATCCTTCCTGTGCAAAAGAACACAGTCCAAATTGGCATTCAGTCAATGACAGCAACAGGCACAGTGGCCAGGATAAATCAAAGCTTTATCTCTCCCAGTGTTAACAGCTAGCAAGGAGCACATTCCCCAACTGATCTGCATTCCATTTTGGTGGTATAGAAACAGCCACACACAGTTATCCTGCACTTTAGGGTTGCATTTGATTGTATATAATAATATGTGGAGGAAATTTGATCATGGCATTGGCTTTGGAATCTATAATAATGAACATATACTAATATTGTTATTATTATTATTATTATTATTATTATTATTATTATTTATCATATTGTCTTCACAAAAAAGAATAAAGAACTTGACCTGCCTCTTACTGATAATTTTAGCATCCTATAAATAACTTCATGAGTAAAGATAACAAAATTTCATGATAAAATTTTCTAGTAAAGACTTTGTACATATAAGTGATAGACTCCTGTGTAAATCTTAACTATCATGAAATGAACTGTGGACATATATGTTAATAGCAGAGCTTTTGAGAGGTAATGTTATCATAAAGTTACATCCCTCTTGTTTAAAATCATTACCCTCATGAATATACCTAGAGAGTCTTTGGCCACTTAGTTTCTTGTCTACAGCATGAGAATTTAACGAGCAAGGGATCACCTATCAATCAGAAAGCATGCCCTCAGAAGCACTGGATAGGAAGCATCTCTATATTGGACTTTCCAGTCCCCTGATCTGTGAGAGATGTTAGTGCCTCAAACTACTCAGCCTATGGAAATTGTTTAAGTCAGAACAAGAGATTGAGTGAATTCTCTAAATGAATATGGGTGAAGCAGTAAGGTTGGTTTGAGATGAACTGCCAGGTAAACAGGCTACACTATGAGACAGACATAGCTATAGCAAAGAATTGTTTAATGTAATGATTTATTTTGTAAGGAGTAGAAAGACAAATCTTGGCTTCAGCATTTACTTGTTCTCTGATCTTTGGCAAGGTCTTTGATTAAGGGAAGTTATTTAAATCCCTAAACTTTAGTTTATAAAACTAAGTTAAAAGCATTAGAAATCATTCATGAAAATTAATTGTATTATATAGTATAAAGTACAAAAATTAAGTAAATTGTCCTGTCCTCTTCCATCATTGTATGAATATTACTTCAAAGCAACTTGAAAGAAGAAAGTTTATTTTAATTTACAACTCTCAGATCACATTTCATCATTGACGAAAGCCAGCACAAGAACACCAAGCAGAAACCTAGAGCCTGGAACTAGAATACAGACCTTGGAGAAGTGCTGCTTACTTACTTTCTCTTCATAGTTTGCTCAGCTTGCTTTCTTATACTACTCAAGACCACATTTCTGAGCATGGGAAAATTCCCAGTGAGCTGGAATCCCGCACATCAATCATTAATCAAGACAATAACTCATATACTTATTCACACAACAATCTGATGAAGGCATTCTTTCAATTGTGGTTTCTTTCTCAGGTAACTCTTGTGTCAAGTTGATGGAAACCTAATCAGGACAGTTAGTAACAAGACAGTCAGAGGAAACCTACTCTTCATATTAGAAACATTTCATAAATAGCATATGTCTAACCCTACACATGTCTACTTCCTACTAATTAAACTATGTAGTCAAATGTCTAACAATGTACATTTTAAACTTTTAGTAAACTAGTTTATAAGTATTCAGATATTTTACAGTAAGTTGTTTATTAATTCCAACAAAACAAAACAGATAATTGCATATAAGATTCAATCATTTTTTAGAATGAGAAGAAAGAAAGAGGGACGATTGACACAAGGTCTCATTGTGTGTCCATGGCTGGGTTAGAACTCACTATGTATACCAGGCTTGCCTATAACTGACAGAGTTCTACTTGCCAATGCCTCTGGAATATTAAATTAGGTGTGTGCTCCATCATACCTGTGGTTTGGCTGTGACTTTTAATGTCAAATAAGATCAACTTTTGATATAGTATTTTCAACCCTTAAAGTCTTAAAAATCTGTGGTATGTTCTTTTATTGCAGAAAATACCAGCTTTATGTTTTATTTTAATTTTATCTTGTTGAAATAAAGTTGTTCTTAGTGTAATATTGGTTAGTGCCATAACAGTAGCATAGAAATTTCTTGAAGACATAATTAAATATAAGTGATAGAGAAAGAAAAGAGAGGATAACAAAATGAAAGATAGCATATTATCCTAGCTTCTGAACTTGCCTACTTGCAGAAGTTGAGTTGCCCAGGCAAATGTCAAACATGTCATGATACTATGGGCATCTGTGAATAGAGAAGCTGCTGACTTGAATGGCTCAGTGTGCATGTGTCAAACTACGCTGTCTCTTCTTTATTGTTTCAGTGACTGGCCCATGTTAATACAGGTTTCTTTTGTGGTCTTTAGCATTTTCACTTGTGTTTTACATGGTCCCTGCATAATATCAAAGCACTGTTCAGCCTTTAAACATAAGAAGGCTGAGATACAGTCATGTAGAAATGCTGTGTGTTAGGAAAGACCATTGAAACAGGAGTTACAATGCTGTTAGTAAAAAAAATCCAATATTAATGAACTAACAAAAATATGTTGAGAGGGCCTGATAGATGATTCAGTGGTTGAGAGAACTGGTTGCTCTAGCAGAGCATGTACATAGTATCTCACAACTGTCTAAAACTCCAGGAAACCTAACACCTTCTGACATCTGGATTAGACATGAATGTGGTACACAGACACACATATAAGTAAATCACTGATGCAAATAAAAAAGGTAAATAATTTTAAAAATAAAATATTGAACAACCTATTTTTAAAATAGAAAAATTCATAAAAACAAAAACATAGGCTACAAAGTGAGTGTAGCCACCAGCTTACATGAGCCTACATTTGTATTCCCCTCAGGAGCATTGTTTTGGAACTCTGACTCAGACTCTGAAGTTGCAACTCACAGCAGTAATTATATTACAGTAGTACATGTATGTAATAACAAGAATTGACTATATACACATATATGTATACTATATATGTATGAATAATAAGAATTGATTATGGCAATATGTTTTATATTATTAAATGAAATTTGAA
Organism: Arvicanthis niloticus; assembly: GCF_011762505.2. Classification (NCBI taxonomy): domain Eukaryota; kingdom Metazoa; phylum Chordata; class Mammalia; order Rodentia; family Muridae; genus Arvicanthis; species Arvicanthis niloticus. The sequence continues at coordinate 133,840,827 of NC_047661.1, forward strand.
ATTTCTACAAAGCCAAAATAAGATAAAGTCAAAGGGTCAGTAAACATGTTTATTATTTTAATCTATGACTCATATGAATTTAAAG